>NW_011500702.1:36598-49643 GCF_000495115.2 Populus euphratica | reverse complement strand
CATACTTTAGTTAATGAGTTATTGATACTTCAAGTGCAAAATGATGATATAAAACCATGATAAAAATGCACTTTTAAGTACTAATCAGCCCCCAAACTTAATTTTTCATCAATTATGCCCCAAATAAAATTAATTTGACCCATTTAAAGTATAATTAAGTCGTTGCATTTAATTAAATCCTTTAATGGGACTCAAACTAATTCTTAAACATAATTAAAATTAAATTTGGCCCATGATTAAATTTAATTATATCCCCAAACTTAATTTTTATGCAAATTCATCCAATCATCATTTAATTTGACCTTAAATTTGCATTTTTTTTTCTCCATTTTTGGGCACAATGGAGTGCAATTAGGCCTTGAACTTCCTCAAAAAATTGCAGCTTGATTCTCCGGCCTGCATTCTCCACGTTGCCAGTCTTTATTTTATTTTTTTATTTTTTATTTTGAGAAAAGGTAATTTTAGGGGAATAAACCAGAATTGGGTTATGACAATAATGATAATAAAATAAAATAAATTGCATATTTCTCATGTTTTGAAAACCTAAAAATGGATATCATAACCAGTTTATGATTACCCATTAAGGTTTGGCCAAAATATCAAAAATCTTTTTTTTTTCAATTTTTTCTAGGAACCAGATGTAGACTTTAATATTTGTGGGTGTAAAATTACATGATAAAGTATACCCTTAGGTATTAAAGATACAAAGTGTAAATAAATGTGATGCTAAAATTTAGATTTTAGAATGATTAGGATTTAACCCGATAGGGCAGAGACTCTCTCATAAAGAGAGATCTGCCTTGAGCCTTAGATAAGACCAATAAATAGAAACCCAACCTAAAAAATAATCAAATAACAATGCAGCTTACTTTAGGTAAGATAAGACCAATAAATAGAAACCCAACCTAAAAAATAATCAAACAACAATGCACCTTACCTTAGGGAAGGTGCACTAGGGGTGATGCGTCTTCCCCTTGCACAACCAGTCCCTTACTAAGGCTCTTGCAGACCATAGGTTACTAATAACCATAATACTAGGTGGCGACTCCTAAAAATTAATAATAATTTTTCCAACACACAACACCACCTTATCAGGAGGCACGAGAGAGAGCCCCCGCCGTCACCAGACGATGTCTCCCCGTGACACTAAGCATACATCTTTTTCAAAAACTTCTTTTCTTTCTTTTGATGAATTCTATAGTTATATTTACACATTTTTTATATTGAATAAGCCACTTATAAAAAATCTTTTTTAGCTCTAAGAATTTTAAGGTTTGGTATCATTAGGCATCGCCATCCTTTTTAATATTAGCTAATAAATACCTTGATAACCTCTTGATTGTATTTGATATTGTTGCTTAACTCATTTGCAAGTTAAATCTTTCCTAACATTTACTATTACAATTGCATTTAGGGCCAAGTTAGATTTTCTATGTTGTCCCTGTACAATGAGTTATGCATTTCATCATTCATTGTTAATTTCTTTACATCTTTTAGATAGAAAAGCAATTGTGATTAGCTGCACCATTTATGATACTATAAGTTCTTTTCATAAATGTTTTTCTTGATTAAATATTCTTGAAATATATTAATTAAGTATACATCGAATGGAATTTTAGTTTCTTGCAAAAATAAATAAATCCATGACTTTTATTTAATAACACTAATTATATTAATGAACTTGTTTTAGTTAAATAAATACATAAAATAATGATAATTCATAATTTGGTAATTAGATAATATTTATATAAAAAATATATTCATAATATTTAGTTAAACAGATATTTATATATAATTAGATAATTTGGTAATTATATATATATATATATATATATTAAATTCAATGTTTTGGAGAAACAATAAACAACACTTTGATAAATTATATTTTTATTAATTAATATATAAATTATTAACTTAATAATTTATCAATTAAATAATATCTTGATAAATTTTTAATTTTTTATCATCTAAAGGGTTTTGAATTATAGAGGTTAAATTACATTACAACAATCATTTATTTACAATAACCTGTACTAAACTATTTAGGGTTGGTTAGGTAGTGTGGTTAAAAATGTGTTGTCTCCACTTTAATTTTTAAAATATTTGCTTAATTAACACATGTTATAGTGTTGCATGAATTCTACTATTTGTTTTTTTAAAGAATTCTTGATCATGAAAAAGCTATAATTTATATATATATATATATAAACTAATTTTTTCAAACCACTACCATAAAAACTACTATAATATAAAACACACACTTAATTAATCAAGGGAAACTAACTTAATCAATAAATCTTTTGAAAAAAAATTCACCCAATCAACACTTGATTAGTAATGGATATTTTATTAAGAATAATAGTAGATAAGCATTAAATTAGTTCACCCATAAAAGACAAAACCCAATACCATAACAATTTGGACAACATTTATAACTATTATATTAAAAATAATAATAATAACTATAATAAACATAAAAATTACTAAAATCACAACTTTAAACCACAAAACATAATTTTCTAACTTTACATTATAATTGGATTAAAATAAACCAACTACTTAAATGTACTGCAAATTTCTTTGTTGAGATAAATAATGACTTTATTAATTCATCCATAAAACTCTTTCCCTACATGAAATTGTTTAATAAACATTGTAATTAAGCTACAAAACTATATCCTAACTCATAAATCAAATCAATAATAACACCGAACCCTGACCCATAAATTCCCTTTCTTTCTATGGCGAGCTTCATGTTACTTTTTCGAATTGTTTTTTATTTCCTTCTCTTCAAGAAAGTTAATCACAAAATCAATCCATTTTTACACTATAATTAAGTAAATGATTGTGAAAGATGACTGAATAAACTTCAGAAACTTGCCAATATAATATTTTATATCTAAAGATTGATATTACAAGCTTGTTTGATGATATTTTATTTCTATATGCATGTTATAGTAAGCGTGTTGCACCATTCATATACTATAATTCCTAAGTCTAAAAAGAATTATATTTTAGTAGCTCTAGGAAGTTAAAATATATATATATATATATACAAGAGAAAATTACTTGAAAAAGTTGATGTATGGTGAGTTTGGTAGCCGTCGCACAATACACTCTACTACGAGAAAATTAAATTAGCCAAATGAACTATTTCTCTTTCCAAGCAATTACACCTCTCCACCATTTAATGCTATTGCACCCTCTCAATACGCTCTGCAATAACTCCTTACTGCCACAGTTTTCTCTTTCTCCTGCACTTCCATTGCCTTGTATCTCTTCCTAAGTTCCTTTGATTCTCCATCTTCTTCATGCTCTCTATTTTTGTTTTTTGTTTTTTTTTTCCCATTCTTTCTTGATTCTTGATTTTCTTCCCTTGACTCTATCTCCATATCCACTCACCAACTTCTTACCATAAAAATTATTTCCAAAATCTCCAGAGAAACCACTAGCAGACCCAAATACTGCTTTCTTTTCCACAAGGTAACCTCAAAACCAGATCCAAAACAAAGAAAAATAAAATCCTTTCAGTCAAGACTGTTTTCTTTTGTTTTTATTTCTAGGCAAGTAAATTTCTTGTATGAGTAGAATTTTTCAAGAGAGTCTCATTGTCTTCTCTATATTTTCCACTTCTATAGAATGAGTGGGTTTTCAAATCCACTCTTTCTCACATCTCTCTCTCTCCCTTGCATGTAGTTCTCTCATTTTGTTCTCTTTAACTTCTTTTTTTTTCCGTGGAGCAGATAAAGCTAAAGAAAGAAAGGAAACTGGGAAGGCAAAGTTGGATTCTCCGTAATCTTAGTTGGGCGATGTATAGATTTAATATTTGGATTTTGGGGAGTTAGTCAGATATTAACCTGTTAAAAATCGTCAACTCGACCTTCTTTATTTATTCTCTGTCTCTTTCGTATGTACGTGAGAACCAGATAGGCGTAGAAAGGGAGAAACCAATTCCCCTACGGGGAAAAAGAGAACCATAGTCAGCCTGCCTGTTTTCTATACTCTAGAAAATCCGTGAGAAACCCACTCACCGTGATCTAAGACCATATATAACAGTAGAGTCATAAGGAGAGTGAGTTAAGCTACCTATCAGGCACAGACACGCAAATATATATTCCTATATACAACTTTTCCTAGGGTTCGTGGCTGGTGAAACATGCCAGCCGGAGTAATGATTCCGGCAAGAAACATGCCATCAATGATCGGGGTTAATGGTAATGTTGGTGGGTTTGGATCAACTTCGGGACTTGCTCTTGGTCAGGTCTGCACTTTTGTTCTTTTCCATGTCTTTCTTCTTCACTGTTTGTGCTTTTTAAGCTTTATGATCCAGTTATCTTGGATATTTGTTTGGTTAATGTACACGATTTTTCATTTTTTAACGATCCCATATTGATTTCCTTACCCCTTAACATTTTTTTCACATCAGATCTCTTCTTCTTCTGCTACTGTTCAGGAGTCAAAAGTTTTATTATGTTTTTTTTGGCTTTTAGGCAGACAAATTTGTTTTCTTTAAGCAAAATCCTCCTCGATAGTTGCAAAACGCGTATAGGGTTCACACAAACAGAGGGAGATGGAAGGGTTTGAGAATCTAGTATTTTTACATGGGCCTCTTGTCCTATCCAAGATCTAGTATTTTTCTACATTCCAAGAACAATTTTTCAAACGTTGCTTTCCCATACGTCCTAGGCTTTTGCACATTACAAAGTACCTTTTGCACTCCTTGATATAGATATATGTTGGCATGAACATTTTAATCACCTTTCTCTTTTAGTGGAAATTTCCATTCTGCTGTTAGATTAAAAAACAATAAAGCTTGAGGAATCTTAAAGATCTGTAGATAATGTTCCAGCCAAACATGATGGAAGGTCACGAGTTTCATCATCTAGACATGACACACAACACATCTGAAGGCGACATGACTCGAATTAGAGATGAAGAATTTGATAGTACCAACACAAAATCAGGCAGTGAGAATCAAGAAGGCGCTTCAGGTGATGATCAAGACCCACGCCCCAAAAAGAAACGCTACCATCGCCATACCCAGCATCAGATCCAAGAAATGGAAGCGTAAGCTCTGCCTTAATTAAATTATACACTGCTATTGCTATTGTATATTGCCTTAAATTTGTTGACACATATAACTGACGATTAATGCCTTTTCATTATTGGCTTATTAGTTTCTTCAAAGAGTGTCCACACCCAGATGACAAGCAAAGGAAGGAGTTAAGCCGAGAATTAGGGTTAGAGCCTTTGCAAGTCAAGTTTTGGTTCCAAAATAAGCGTACCCAAATGAAGGTATAACGTGTGCGCATAACCTTAGCCTAGACATTACTAATTTAGACCATGTAATAAATACCACATTTGCCGTCTGTTTTCTATGTTATGCACGTCAAGGGGCGGTTACAATATCTTGGCCTCTTCTCTTAGAAAGTTTTCTTTAGGGGGGTTAGAATATCTCTTAAACCTCCTCCGAGATGTTTAGCTAAATTCTTTCTCGTTTCAGACCCAGCATGAGCGCCATGAAAATACACAGCTTCGAAATGAGAATGAAAAGCTTAGGGCTGACAACATGCGGTACAGAGAAGCTCTTAGCAATGCCTCGTGTCCTAATTGTGGAGGGCCAACTGCCATTGGAGAAATGTCCTTTGATGAACATCATTTGAGACTTGAAAATACTAGATTGAGAGAAGAGGTGAAGTTATTAGATTGATTTTTTTTTTTTGGTGGATCCATAACGTTCAATGCCTTATATCTTCAAAATTTAATTCGTATCTCTCCTCTTTTTTTTTTCTTTTTTTTTCTTTTTTTTTTTTTTGCAGATTGACCGTATTTCAGCAATTGCTGCTAGGTATGTTGGCAAGCCTGTGGTGAACTATCCTGTTCTATCGCCTCCAATGCCTCCACGTCCAGTTGACCTTGGTGTTGGGAATTTTGGTGGACAACCAGGCTTAGGAGGGGATATTTATGAAGCTGGAGACCTACTAAGGTCTATTAGTGCACCTACTGAGGCTGATAAGCCCATGATAATTGAGCTTGCAGTGGCAGCCATGGAGGAACTAATTAGAATGGCTCAAATGGATGAACCTTTATGGATGAACAGCCTTGATGGAATTGATGCAGTGTTGAATGAAGATGAATACATAAGGATATTCCCTCATGGTATTGGTCCTAAACCTACTGGTTTTAAATGTGAGGCTTCAAGAGAGACTGCTGTTGTTATCATGAACCACATCAACCTTGTCGAGTATCTCATGGATGTGGTAAGTTTCCTTTTAGTATCTTTCAAAGCAAATCAAGCATATTTAAGCATGTACATAAATGCATATCGATCCAATAGTGATTTGTGATTATGTTTTGGTTTTCAGAATCAGTGGTCTACATTGTTTTCTGGCATTGTCTCAAGAGCTTTGACTTTAGAAGTGCTATCTACAGGAGTTGCAGGGAACTACAATGGAGCCTTGCAAGTGGTAATACAAATATTCCTTGATTATCTTCCAATTAGCAATACGTTTGCTAATTCGATCATCCATAACTCGAGACATGATTTAATATATAGTCTGTTCTATATCTTTTACATATCCCTGAAATCATAGGTGTGGATTACCGAATCATGAAACCAAATATGTCAAAATGATTTATGATATCATCCTCTCTAAATGTATTGAACTGATTCTCATTTGTTTCCAGATGACAGCTGAATTTCAACTTCCAACTCCACTTGTTCCTACTCGTGAAAGTTACTATGTCAGGTATTGTAAACAACATGCTGATGGGACTTGGGCTGTGGTTGATGTTTCATTGGACAGTATACGCCCTGGTCCAGCAGCAAGATGTCGAAGAAGGCCATCTGGATGTTTAATTCAAGAAATGCCCAATGGATACTCGAAGGTGAATATATACTTCTTTATCAATGTGTATTGTTATTCTCTAGTTTATTTAAGCTGCACCATTTCTATACAAAAAGAAAAGCAATTCTTAGTTATTGCTACCTTTGTAATCGAATTTCTCCCTACCTTAGGTTACATGGGTTGAACATGTAGAAGTGGATGATAGAGGTGTTCATAATCTATACAAGCATCTAGTTAGCTCAGGACATGCATTCGGGGCAAAACGTTGGGTCGCAACCCTAAACCGGCAATGCGAGCGCCTTGCCAGTGCCATGGCAACAAACATTCCTGCTGGTGATGCTGGTGGTAATATATATTGTGTTTTTTCACTAGGAATTGCTGCTGGTAACTATTGTACTAATTGATATGTTTGACCTTGGACTTACCTCATTTGTTTATTCACAGTTATTACTAATCAAGAAGGAAGAAAGAGCATGATGAAGCTGGCAGAGAGAATGGTGATAAGCTTCTGTGCTGGCGTGAGCGCCTCTACCGCCCACACATGGACTACCCTATCTGGGACTGGAGCTGATGATGTCCGGGTCATGACAAGGAAGAGTGTAGATGATCCAGGGAGGCCTCCTGGGATTGTACTTAGTGCAGCAACTTCCTTCTGGCTTCCAGTTCCACCAAAGAGGGTTTTTGATTTTCTACGTGATGAGAACACTCGTAATGAGGTATAACAATTAGAACTTTTTGACTTGGCTAACTTTATTGCATCCCATCTACACATAACAAGCACATAGCCAATGAAGACGAATTTTAATATACCAAATGATTGGATCTCATTCTAAGAATTGGTTACATTTAACACAGTGGGATATTCTATCAAATGGTGGAGTTGTCCAAGAAATGGCACACATTGCTAATGGCCGGGATACAGGCAACAGTGTATCTCTAATCCGAGTTAATGTAAGTAGCATAAGGAAATCCTTTGTACCTGTTAACGAAGTTAAGTTCTCTATGATCGTAAGGCTATTGTGCTATCGATATTTTAGCTGATCTAACACATCATAATTTTAGAGCGCGAATTCGAGCCAGAGCAACATGCTGATTTTGCAAGAGAGTTGCACTGATCAAACGGCCTCTTTCGTAATCTATGCTCCCGTTGATATTGTTGCAATGAACGTGGTGCTTAACGGCGGGGATCCAGATTATGTGGCACTTCTTCCATCAGGGTTTGCTATTTTTCCTGATGGAACCGCAGCGCATGGGGTGGGCATGGAAGAATCTGGGTCTACAGGAGGATCTCTTCTAACTGTCGCGTTCCAGATTTTGGTTGATTCAGTTCCTACTGCAAAACTGTCTCTTGGCTCAGTTGCCACTGTTAACAACTTGATTGCATGCACTGTGGAGAGGATTAAGGCTTCCTTATCATGCGAATCTGCATGATCTTTGAAGGTTAATTTATAGGTCAGTGGACTTTCTCTGTGTGCATGCATCTCTTTAATATTCATGCGAATCTGAATGTATTTTGTGGTATTCAAAATAAGTGGTTTTTGTTCCCAAGTAGCCTAAAATTGTATGTGCTAAGCACATTGGTCATCTTACTTTGATATGGAAATGCATGTGGGCTTAAGATTATATAAATAGATCGCCTTTAACAAGGTAAATCATCTTCTTTTAGAGAAACAAAACTTCATATTTTTCCTTTACTCAAACTTTACATACACAGCCCCACAAGACTATCATCTAGTAAATTTAATTAAGTTCAAGAAAATTCCCAACCCTTTCAAATGACTTGCTTTTCAAGTGTTACGGCTATCGAAAACCAACCTTGTACACCTTCAAACCCATAGGAAGCTTGGAAAGACTAATTGTTTTCGAAGGTTTTTAATAGCCTTATCAATTCTCAATATATAATTGACATATATAATGCCAGTTTTTTATTTTTTAATTATTCTTTAAATGTATTTCCTATTATATATATTCATTTATTTTATTTTATATTTTGTTTTGCAGTTCATTACCAGAGAAGGAAAAACGAGGGAATTTTTGTGAAAAAACTCGAAGTTGGTTTCGATTTTGGGTGATAGAAGAATGGGAGAAGTCAAGAACGCACCTCACATATTTCTTTTTTGCTTCATGGCTTTCGTTTTGGGAAAGAATAATTAAGAACCAAAGCATACCATGAGTGAGAAAAGATGTTAGAGGTTCGGGAATTGACTTCGCCAAACAAAGTAAAAGGCAAATATAGACCAGACCCCTTGTAATATTCCAAGGTTGATCTACTACTTTTCGCCTTCTTCTTAACTTAGTTGTTAGGGTTTTTTTTAAGCTTGTCAGACCTCTCCGTACTTCTCCTCCACTTGCTATTTTGTTTGTGTTTTGGAGCACTAGTGGGTGAAAAGCTTACACCCACTGGTAGACAATGGTTTCTGCTTTTCTACTCTATCCCATCTTAAGAGCTTTCGGAATAGAGAGACTTCTTTTGTATTTATTATTGGTTTGCATTGTCTTCAACATATTTAAATCTGGGCTTATTTTCGTATGATCCCCAGTCTAGAGTAATTGTATACCATCATCATATTCCCAGGAAGCAAAATGATTTCAAATCAATAGAGGCTTAGCATTGGATTGCTAAGGTTTTTAACAGCCTTTTGAACATGGAAATACCCCCGTTGGATTGCTGGTTTGATTGCGAAACAAACAAATGGACCAAGAGGCTTAGCATTTTGCCAAGGATGATTTGATATTCTCAACCAAGCAGAAGCAGTGTCCATGGATCAAATTTCATTCTAAGTGAAAAAAGAAGAAAGAAAATGTTCCACCCAAGAGAACTGATATGAGAATGATGATAAGCTTTGACTATGTTTAATTAGTGTTTTTTTGACAAAAGAAATTATAATGGTAAAAATAAAATAAAACTAATAATCAAGGGATTAGGTTAATCGAGGATGAGGTATTCAAAGGAAGAAAATACTATGGCACCAAAAAATCAAACACTACAAACTTCATCCCTAATCCAAACCCAGCAAAAACCTCACCAAATTCACCTAAATCATTCCCAAATAAACCATCGTACCACCGACCCTGTCACTCATTCAATACCACAAAATTCAGCCAGAGGACAGAGACAAAATTCTGGAGATCAAACGGCAGCGTTGAAGATTTATTTTGAAAGGTTTTCGAGTTAGGTGTCTTATCAAACTCTACGATCAGCCTTCAATAAGTTTGGGACAGTACAATCAATGTTCAATGCATGTTCACCAAATCGCGCGGGATGACGTTTTGGATTTCTGACAATCTACTCCAACTCTTATAGCCTACTCTTCTCATAAAGATTAATGATCACTAATTAAAAAAATAAAAATAAAACTGAGGCCATTAGCATTAGATTAGATTGGAGTAACAGATAATTCCGTTGCTAATTTATAATTTAGTAATAAATTTGCAACAAATTATATATATATATATATAGACACACATAATTTTTTTAATATCAGCAATAAACTTAGCAATAGAAAATTTGTTACTAAAATCAACATTAAATTTGCAACTGATTGATTATTTGTTGATAATTAAAAAATAATTATTTAAACCTTAATCTAAAACTAAAATTATAAATAATGTTGATTAGTTTTGATACTATAAGATCTCAATTGTTAATTAGTTTAAAAGAAAAAATCTAAACTTGCATGCTTTCCCCTTCATAAACGTAAACACAACAAAAAAAAAATAACTTATTAAAAAATTATTTTTTAGTTTCTTCATCTTCTTTGTCCCTAACATCTATATATAACTCTAGAAAAACAATTAACTTGCATTCTCCTTGTATTTTCTCTTCATCGATATGATTTTCTTTTATCACTAACTTTTATCTTCATCTTCTTCTCATTTGTCTCTAACATCCCTTAGCTTTTATCTTTTTCTTCTTCTCTTTCATGTCAACAAATTAAATCTTCCTTTGTATACCACTAAAAACATAGACTCATGGCAACATCTCATTAGACCTGTCATTATCACCATAGAACATCTTTGATTTATCCCCTCTCTCTTTATATGGGTTGATTTTTGCATTCTTATCTTCAATAATTCAAATAATTTTAGGATTTATTGTTTTTTTATTGCAATTTAACTTACACTAAAAGGCTTTTACCTAACTTTCTCAATCTCATGTATTCTTCTCTCGTGTAGATTCCATGTTGCTCGCTTAGATTTATTGTTATTCCATTTCGCTCGCAGGTATTAGAGAATAATATAAATCATATCTTAGGACATTACCTAATAGTTTAAGCTTTTGGGTTAAGTTGATTCTTTAAAATGGTATCATAGCCTTGATAACTAAACAGTCACGAGTTCGAATCTCATAATCCCCATTTATTTGATAAAAATTAAGCATAAAATAATGTGAGTCTGTGTAAGTTTTAAGTCAAAAGGCTTTTCACTTGAGAAGGAAATCATATATTAGAACCTCACCAAACAGTTTAAAATTTTAAGTTGGATTGGTTCTTTAACAGTAAGTAACAAATTTTATGCATATAGCCAAGTTTCTCAAAGCTAAAAATCATATTGTATTTTCATACAACAAAGAAAACTTAAAAACAAAAATAGTATACATTTTTGCTTTAATAACTAATTTATTAAAGCCACGAGAATTTGACTAATATTTAAAAAAAAATTAAAAAAATATTTTGGTTTGTTTTAGTATCAAGGATTATGAATTTATACATAAAACTTATTCTTGATATTAAAAAGATATTTCTTTTGATGACATAGAATAATTAGGCCTTTTTATCCGATAAGATATGGTTATCCTTACAGAGGAGGATTTTTCTTAAATAGTAGACAAACCGACAATTAAAAACCACAAACACGACCTTAGATTTTATCAAACAACAAAACAATGTAGCTTACCTTAGGCAGGGCGTAGTTAGGGTGCCAATACCTTCTCTTTATGAAACCAGTCTCCGTACCTAATCTTTGAAACCATTTAGGGTTCGTAGTGATCAGAATACTAGGTAGTGACTCTCTTTTAAATTTTTCACTAATAAAAGACAAGAATTCTTTATTTCTTTATATTTTCTAGATAGATATACATTTACTTGAGAGGATGGACGATTTGACATGATGTCTGATTAGTACTTAAAAGTGTATTTTTATCAAGGTTTATATTATCATATTGAACTTAAAGTATCATTAAATTTCCTAACTTAAGCATGCTTTATAATAACATATCTAATAAATATAAGATACCTTTAATTTATGAAAAATATTCATCTTAAATGCAAGCACATCACATAAATAAAAAAATTGATTGATGAGTTTAACTACTGAATTTGAGAAGATAAAGCAAGGGCTAAGCTTAAAAAAGAGATGTTGGTTCAATCCAAACTAGAATACTGTTCAGTCTTGAAGTATTAATAACTTCTTAACTAGAGCATGTTTTATAATAATAAGTCTGATAATATAAGATACCTTTAATTTATGGTAAATACTCATTTTAAATGCAGGTATTCTCACAATTCAAATGATTGATTGTTGTGATTAACTTTTGAAAGTAAAAGGACAAAGCAAAGGCTAAGCTTATGAAGGAGATGCCGATTCACTTTAAATTCAAACACTATTCAGTCATCGGATCATATATAGAGCTATATATCTTGGATTTCATATTAATTTATATAGCTGGAATATAAGAAATAGTCCTACAACTTTCATAGGTATGGAAAGACCTAAATTTGCTATTTTCAAATTTAAAGTTTGGCCACAAAAGAGAAGTCTAAATCTGTCTTGCAATCCAGTCCAAACACTACTCAAAGTTTTACCCAAAACTAGAGTTCTAGAAGTCCAAATGATCTAAAATTTGGTGGGTGGAAGGAAAAGATAATTTTCAACAATTTTCATAAGAAGACCAACTTAAATTCAAATGGTAAAAATGAAATTTTATCCATACAAGTGCATGAGGGCTATCCACCACATCTACCAGTAGCACTGCTCAGTATTTTAGACATTTTGAGCTGTAGTGCTCTAAATGATCTAAAATTTGGTGGGTGGAAGGAAAAGACAATTTTCAACAACTTTTATGAGAACACTTTACCAAATTTTGATTGCATCAATGTCAATTCATCTATCCAAAATGATTGAGTGCTATTGTCCACCAAGTCCATTAATCAATAGTTGGCCACTACATCAATTATCAATTACCAAATGAATAGTTC
>NW_011500702.1:35725-36489 GCF_000495115.2 Populus euphratica | reverse complement strand
AAGATCATGTTCTTGCTCTCTCTCTTTATATTTTTGTAATGCTTAAGTTTTGCTTTCATTAATCTTTTGTTCATGCTTTTCATTTCCTTTACTATACTTAGTTAACTTATATCATGTTTATATTCTTATATTGTTTCTTTAAGTTTTTCTTCTTCATAATGTCAAGGTGAAAAGGTTTCACTAATGGTGTTAGGATAAGTATAATATAAACTCAATATGGACCTAAACAACTTGATATTAATATGTTTTATCATTTTCATCTTATTAATTCTCAATACCTTGCTTGTTAAATGGTTAATCTATATTTGAGTTATATAACATTTGGTACATCAAATACTTGATCCTTCATAGTCTTCGGCCAACATTGTTATTATGAGAAGAACTTGATTTGTTGTCAAGATAAGTTAACATCATGAATACTTGATAAAATTTATAAGTATAGTGTTAAATAAATAAGATATTTAATATGATCATGTTGATAATTAATAAAGAATTTAATACCTTACTTATCTCTAATACTATTAGTATATCTTCTAACCTTGACATTTATTTTTATCATTGTATAATCTTCACATTAATATTACATCTCAAAGTCCTCTTTAACTCATCTTCACCACCATCATTATTGTTGTTGTTATTATTGTTATTATTATTATTATTATTATAGTTAACTTCCCTGTGATTCGATCTCAATCTTGCCGAATTATTTATTACTTCAACACTCCTGTACTTGGGATAAGACATCAACTCTTTGATCATGTCAA
>NW_011500702.1:26453-27454 GCF_000495115.2 Populus euphratica | reverse complement strand
TAGTTATGTCAAGGTGAAAAGGTTACACTAACGGTCTAAGAATAAGTATAATATAAACTCAATATGGATTTCAATGCTTATATGCTAAAAACTTGCTATTAACATGTCTTATTATTTTTTATCTTATTAATTTCTAATACATTGCTTACTAAATGGTTAATCTAAATTTGTGTTGTCTAACACTTGGTACAAAAAATGCTTGACACTTTCATAGCCCAACCGTATGGTATAACCTCCACTATAAAAGAAACTTGATTAGTTGTTAATATAAGTTAGCATCATGAATTCTTGATAATATTTAAAAGTTTGGTGTTACGTAAATAAGATAATTAATATGATCATGTTAACAATTTATAATAAGTTATTAATGACAAATCATCCGATTGAAACCTCTCTTGTGTGTGGTTTCTAATTAAGTAATAAAAAGAGTTTATACTATACTTATTTGAAATATCATTAATGGATCATCTAACCTTGATATTTGTTTTTATTATTATTTAATCCTTATATTGATTTTGCATCTCAAAGTCCTATTTAACTTCTTATTGTTGTTGTTGTTGTTGTTGTTTATAATTTATATAGTTAACCTCCCTATGATTCAACCCTGATTTTACCGGGTTATTTATTACTTCGACACTCCTGCACTTGGGAGAAGACATCAATCTTTTAGTCATGTAAAGCTTTTAGCATCGTTGCTAAGGAGGCAAATGCGTGTATAAATTATAATATTTATTTATTTATTTATTACTTTTCTTGTATCTAACATTGTTTATTTTATTTTCTTCTTCCTTTTATTCTCTTCCTATATATGCATGAGAGTTTGATCGCGTAAATTAAGTGGTATACTGATTAGTACTTAAAAGTGTATTTTTATCATGGTTTTATATCATCATTTTGCACTTGAAGTATCAATAACTCCTTAACTAAAGCATGTTTTATAATAATATATCTAATAATACAAGATACCTTTAATTTGTGGTAAATATTCATTTTAAATACAG
>NW_011500702.1:24381-25409 GCF_000495115.2 Populus euphratica | reverse complement strand
TTGCTATTATTGTTGTTTATAATTTGTACAATTAACCTCTTTGTGGTTCGACCCTGGTCTTGCCGGGTTATTTATTACTTCGACACTCCTGCACATGAGAGAAGACATTAATCTTTTCATCGTGTCATATACTTTGTAGGGTATTTGATTAGTACTTAAAACTATATTTTTTATCAATATTTTACATCATCATTTTGCACTTAAAATATCAATAACTCCTTAACTAAAATATTTTTTATAATAGCAAGTCTGATACTATAAGATACCTTTAATTTATGGTAAATATTTATCTTAAATACTACCTTATCATATAAATCAAAGAATTGATTTATGAGTTCAATTACTGAAATTGAGAAGACAAAGAGAGGGCTAAGTTTAGAAAAGAGATGATGGTTAAGTCTAAACTAGAATATTGTTCAATCATTGGGTCATATATAGAGTTATAGAACTTGGATTTGGGTCTACTCTATATAGATGGAAAGTTAAGACATAAGCCTAAAATTTTCATAGGAGTCCAAGACTTAAAAAGTTGTTTTCAATTTTAAATTGTAGCCACAACAAAGAAGTCGGAATCTGTCCTGCAATTCAGACACTATACAGTATTCTACCTATATCTCAAGTTCTAGAAGTCCAAATGACCTTATTTTTTTTATTGGAAAGTTGAGATAATTTTCTAAAACTTTTATGAGACAGTTTGTTCAAATTCTGATTTAAGGAATGATATTTTTCTTAAACAAGAAAATAAAAATTGTTATCAAGTCAGGATGTGGCTACTCACTCGACAATTAGTCAATAAATCAATATTTCAAAATTTGGCCTAGAAAAGGAGACATTTGTCATGCATTTAGGCATTTTTTTTTTAGATCAAGATCATGTTCTTGCTCTTTTTCTTTATATTTTTGTAATGCTTAAGTTTTGCTTTCATTAATTTCTTGTTTATGCCTTTCATTTCCTTTCATTTACTTAGTTAACTTATATCTTATTTAAATTTTTATCTTGTTTATTTATATTTCTCTTCTTCATTATGT
>NW_011500702.1:22575-24291 GCF_000495115.2 Populus euphratica | reverse complement strand
GATACTAACATGTTTTGTATTTGTTATCTTGTTCACTTTTAATACTTTGCTTGTTAAATGATTAATCTAGATTTATGTTGTATAACCATTGGTATAACAAATACTTGATACTTTCATAGCCTAATCGTATGGTATAACTGATACCTATGCTATGAAAGGAAATTAATTTGTTTTAACATAAGTTATAATCATGAATACCTGACAATATTTACAAGTATTAGTATTATTCAAATAAGATAACTAATGTAATCATGTTAGCAATTTATAATCTTACTGGAACCTCCTTTGTGTGTGATTTTTAGTAGAATAATAAAAAGAGTTTATACTATACTTGTTTAAAATACTATTAGTGGATCCTTTAACTTTGATATTTGTTTTTATCATTGTTTAATCCTCACATTATTCTATTATTCCAAGGCCCTTTTTAACTTCTTGTTATTGTTGTTTATAATTTATATAGTTAATCTCCCTATGATTTGACCCTAGTCGGGTTATTTATTACTTCGACACTTCTATATTTAGGAGAAGACATCAATCTTTTAGTCATGTCAGCTTCAAAACTGGCCACCTCAATCAACTATGACTATGATAGATATTATGCAAAAACCACTAATTGTTTCATGTGTTCGCAAATCAAAGCTTATATGAAGTTTTTATCAAGGGCTTAAAACCTTTCTTTCAAGATCAAAAGGCCAGAAATAGTTATTTTCCCTTAAAGTCTAGCAAAAAAACTAAGAATACATCAAAAGCCAAAATCATCATTACAAAACCAACCTAGTACAAAGCTTTCAGTTGATCACAAGGCTAAAGATTGATTAATATTTTATTAAATCAATAAAAAAAACTAGCAAAACCTTATAAATACCCTCTAGAATATCAAAGAAAGGAAAAAAAAAGGAGAAAAAAGGAAAGAAAGAAGAATAAAAAGATAAAATATTAAAAAAAAACATTCTAGTTATTAAAGTTCATGAATCCCGTATAAAGGTTTCTTAGCATTGAAAGGGCAACAGGTTTGTGGAAGTAAAGCTTTATAAATAAAAGCAAAGGGGCAATAGTTATTCTAGGGAGAGTAGATGTTGTTTTCTAAAGTATTTTTTGGATGTATTTGATGTTTTCAGAGTAATAAAAGCTTTAAAGTTAAGTTATTTTTTCTCTCTATAAAATAGTTCTTTTAGTTTATTAGTGTATTTTAAAGCAATATTGTTAATCTTAGGTTTACAAGGCTTGTTCCTAACCAGTATATATTTAGAAAATCATTTATTTTAATCCAAATTGCATGAATACGTGGCTGTTCAAACTTAAATGTTTTTTAAAATTGGAACATCTTGCATGATTTTATTGATTTGGTGTTGTCTATTAGGTCTTTTAATTCAAATATGCTTGATTATGGTAATATGATTTGTTTGAACTAAGAAAACATATTGTAGAGTAGAAAAAGGTTAGTTCTAGGTTTGGCAGTAGGCTAGTTGATTAGTACTTAAAAATAATAATCTAGACCCCAAGGAAGTTAACCTTAAACATTAGAACAAAAATTTTGTTTTCTTCCAAGAAAAGCTTTATAATTATATGTTGATATATAGAGCACAAAAGAAATGTTTATCAATATCTTGTTAAGAGGTATTGAGCAGATATATAAATTTAATGAGAATTTCTTTATCTGGATAGATTAATGGAAGTTAAATGATGAATACCTTGCTTTGTGAAATTTGCAAATTT
>NW_011500702.1:22235-22539 GCF_000495115.2 Populus euphratica | reverse complement strand
CTTTGATTACTAGGGACTAGTAATAAGCTGGTTGGGGGGTATGATTAGTATTTAACACTTTATTTTTATCAAGGTTTATGTCATCATTTTTGCACTTGAAGTATCAATAACTCCTTAACTAAAGCATTTTTTATAATAATATAGATACCTTTAATTTGCGGTAAATGTTTATTTTAAATGCAGGCCTATCACATAAATGAAAGGATTGATTGATGAATTTCAGAACTGAAATTGAAAGGATAAAGAGATGGTCAAACTTAGAAAAGAAATGCTGGTGCAATATAAACCGAAATACTGTTGGGTA
>NW_011500702.1:21692-22208 GCF_000495115.2 Populus euphratica | reverse complement strand
CTCAAATTTAGGTCTACTTTATATGGATGGAAAGATAAGAAATAGGCCTACAACTTTTATACGAAGCCCAAGATTTAAAAAGGTCATTTTCAAATCCAAATTGTAGCAATAATAAAGAAGCTCGAATCTGTTCTCCAACCCAAGTACTGTTCAGTATTTGGCCCATATCTAGAGTTCTAGAAGTCCAAATGACCTTAATTTTTTACACAAGAAAGCTGAGATAATTTTCTACTACTTTCATGTTTTCAAGTGGTTCTAATTTTGATGTTATCAATAATATTTTTGGTAGACAAGAGAAGATAAGAATTGTCCCCAAGTCAAGAGTTAACCACCCACTCATCAATTAGTCATCAAATAACACTTGGTACAACAAATACTTGGCACTCTCATAGCCCATATTGTATGGTCTAACCGACACCCGAGGAATGAAAAGAACTTGATTTGTTGTTAACATAAGTTATAATCATGAATGCTTGACGAGATTTACAAGTATTAGCATTAATTGAATAAGATGAC
>NW_011500702.1:20959-21399 GCF_000495115.2 Populus euphratica | reverse complement strand
TGTTGTTGTATTATTATTATCTATAATTTATACAATTAACCTCCCTGTGATTCGACCCAGTCTTGCCAGGTTATTTTTTACTTCGACACTCCTGCACTTGAAAGAAGACATCAATCTTTTGGTCATGTCAGACCTCCAACCTAAAAGACTGGAATGGGAAGTGATTGATTGACATGATTATAAGATCAATGTCTTATTTTAAGTGCAGGAGTGTCAAAGTAATAAATAAACAAGACCAGGGTCGAACCACAAGGAAATGAACTATATAAATTACAAATAATAAAATGATATTGATGCTGAAGAAAAAAATACATTTAGTGTAAAATTAGAGGTAATGTATTTTTTGGCATCTTGGTCTCCAGAACAAAAAATACAAAAGCTTTCTCTCTTTGTATTTTTTGTAATGTTTATGCTTTGCTTTCATTAATATCAAGTTTATG
>NW_011500702.1:12921-20577 GCF_000495115.2 Populus euphratica | reverse complement strand
TATAATTTGTACAATTAACCTCCCTGTGGTTCGACCCCGGTCTTGCCGGGTTATTTATTACTTCGACACTCCTGCACTTGGAAAAAGACATCAATCTTTTAATCGTGTCAAATGGCAAATGTCTTCTTTTATATGCTAAAATTTAGAATTATTCATGTGGTAATTGGTAATTGATGTAGTGGCCAACTATTGATTAGTGGACTTGGTAGACAGCATCACTTAAGCACTTTGGATGGCTGAATTGACATTGATGCAATCAAAATTGGGCAAAGTGGTCTTCATAAAAGTTGTTGGAAATTTTCGTTTCCTTCCACCCATAAAATTTCAGATCATTTGGACTTTTAGAACTCCAGTTATGGGTAAAACCTTGAACAGTGTTTGGGCTGGATTGCAAGACAGATTCAGACTTCTCTTTTGTGGCCAAACTTTGAATTTAAAAATGACAAATTTGGATATTTCCATACCCATGAAAGTTATAGGCCTATTTCTTATCTTTCTATCCATATAAATTAATATGAAATCCAAGATCTGTAGCTCTAGATATGATCCGATCACTGAACAGTATTCGAATTTGAAGTGAATCGGCATCTCCTTTGTAAGCTTAGCCTTTTCTTTGTCCTTTCAGTTCCAATAGTTAATCACAACAATCAATCCTTTGATTTGTGAGAATACCTGCATTTAAAATGAGCATTTATCATAAATTAAAGGTATCCTATATTATCAGACTTGTTATTATAAAACATGCTCTAGTTAAGGAGTTATTGATACTTCAAGTGCAAAATGATGATATAAAGCCTTGATAAAAATATATTTTTAAGTACTAATCAATAATCAATGAGAATATTATAATTTTCTCATTTGTATTTTTTTTACTACAAATCAGTAAGGATTTGCATCTTAGAATTAATGCATTGAATCTTTCCTAAATAAAGATATATTAGACTATATATAAGCACCCTCTAATCACCTAAAAAGGAAGGGGGGAAAATAGAAGATAAACAAAAAAAAAAGGTAAACAAAAAAAAAATAAGGACTGTTTTTCAGTCTTTCCTCTATTTTTTACAAATAAAATATAGAAAACTAGAAAAAAGAAAGAAGACCGAAACAGAGAAAGGAGAAAGGAGTCTTTTTGGATACCAAAAGCAAGAAAGCAAAAGCTCTCTCCATCAGCTCATAAGTCGTCTTTGACATTCAGAATAAACAGGGATATGCAAACAAGTGGAGGATTGAAAAAGCTGGGTCGTAAGCGGACCAGGCAGCGGTGTCTCGGCTCTCCAAGTTTTTGCATTTTGCATATTAAGAGTTTGGCACTATGCATTCTTAGTTGCATTTATAACTATTCAAGTGAAATTTCATTCATTTAAACAGTAACTAGGGAAGGCAAATTCACTTGAATCTGTGTTTATTTTGTTTTTTCATCCCAAGTTTTTGCATGCATTCTTTTTTTTTTTTTTTATCAAATGCAATAAATAGATAGATCAAAAGGAAACATCGCTGGAAGCAGGTCGTACATGCATATACAATAACAGGGAACAGACTCCCTGGATACAACCAGAAAAACTAGCTACCCAAGCCATAAGGTAAGGACAAATACAGCAGAATAGGACCTACAACCAGAAACAAAAAACATAAAGGGAACAGGCTCCCAAAACCAACAAGGGGAACAAAATCCTGCTAATCCAAAGCAAATACAAAGAAACTCCAGCCAGTACAGCAACAGCTCAGACCAAGCCAGCCAGCAACGAGCATAGCACAAAACCCTCAAAACAAGCAAGGGAAACACCTAGTAACTGCCAAGAGCAGAAACCATATAGAGATTAAGCTGCACAAGAGACAAAAGGAAGTTCATACAACCTGACAAACAGGAGCAGAGAAAAGCAAGCAACAGGCCGACCAGCAAAATAACTGCACAAGACATAAAAGCACAAGCAAAAGCCAACCAGCAGTATATCATCAGAAGGTGGATGAGGAGGCAGAGTCATCAGAGCTATGCAGCGAATGAAGGACAACAGCAGGGGCCTTAGGTTGCGACCCCATACGAGGAATGGCAGCTGCTTTACTTCGAGTGAGACATTGCCTCATAGGAGGTACAGATGCAATGCCCATTGCTTCCGTAGGGTGTATTGGAGGATCAAAGAGCTTGGTGACCACAGCCTTGGATCTCTTGTGACCAGGAGACTGGGTTCTTATAGCACCAGCTATAACAGCTTCTTTGGACATAGGATCCTTTCGAAGATTAACAGAAGGCCTTGCACAATATTGACCCTGCTTCTCAACTACAATGGTTTCTGCAGAGGAACTAGAGCTGGCTGAACAGACTAGAGTCTCATGGGGCCTCTTCCTAGTTCAAGGTTTGAGACCTTTGGTGCAAGTAAGAGTGGAATGACCAAGACACTTACACTACTTGCAATAGCATAGCAAAGATTCATACACAAGTTGCTGCACCAATGTGTTACCATTGGGCAATAGCACAATGACAGTGGATGGCAAATCAAAAACGAGATCTATTTCAAAAAGGACACGAGCATGATAAACCCGTGTCATTTGAGTAGTAGGGTCATCACAGTGTATCGGTTTTCTAATCATGCTTGCAATTTTCGATAACAGATATGATTCCAGCAACGTAATGGTAGATTAGGGAATCGCACACAGGTAGGCATTATAGTTAACTCAGTAAACTGGAAATCAAAAAATTCAGGCATGATTTGCAGGATAAGAGGTCTACCAAACACAGCATATGGACCTGCCCCAAAAACATCTAACATCTCTAATTCTGAAGAAAACAAGAAGATCAACCAACCCGAATCATGAATGGAGAAATTAGCTTTATGCTGCCATGCTCGTTTAATATACGATAACAGTGCAGAACACCCAGGAAATTTCCCGGCCACATATCCAACCAAGCAATACTTCCACTTATCAACAGATGGACTAGCATCACTATCCTGAATATGGCATGAAGTAGAGGAGGCAAATTCAGGGAAGTGAAAAAGAGAAGGGGAATGCGATGTACCTGGTGGTGAACCAGTCCAAGCGGCCCGGCTACAACCAAGCTGGGGTGTAGCCATCACCAGTGTTGCAAGAGTGACCCCCTTAGTAGTCAGGGAGGAAAAGGGACAGTGGACAGGGAGCCCGACATTTGTATGGGTTTGTTTCTACGATGAGACAAAACCCTAGCACCACTTGAGAAATCGATGAAATCAGCAAAAACAACCTTCGATCTAGGTGGAGTGGAAATCAGAGAAGGGGAATGCACTGGCGAGCAACTTCTGGACTGAACCCTAGCCGTGTGCAAGGCGGGATGTCGTTTAGGTTGAAGCTGGAAATCGCCCTGGCCGGAGCGAAGAGCTAAGGATTTAGCCTTTGATTTCGTCATGTTCACCGAAGAACGAGCTATGTGGAGCAGTCATGACAGGAGAAGAAAAAGGGTGACCAGAGAGGGAAGAACACAGACACCAAAGGGGTCGCTTCTCTCACTACACCAGGAGCGTCTCTCTCCTGACTGAGAGCTCTTTTTTGTTCAAGTGGATTTAAAGGGTGACCAGAGAGGGAAGAACACAGACTGGATTTTGCATGCATTCTTAGGTGCATTTATTACTCTTCAAGTGAAATTTAATTTACTTAAAGAGTAATTAGGAATTTACTTGAACAGTAATTAGAGAAGGCAAAATTATTTGAACGTGTATTTATTTATTTTTGTATTTTTTATATATTAAAAAATATTAATCTCGTATTTAGAATACTTGGTATTTATTTATTTTTGTATTTTTTATATATTAAAAAAAATTAATCTCGCATTTAGAATACTTGGTTTTCGATGCAACGTGACACATGTGTGTGTGTGTTTTTGCCTGGTTTTCTTAAATACAATAAAAAAATTATTTTCTTGTATTATAGATTTAACAATATGTTTATAAAACTCCAAAGCATGTTAGTATTACAAAAAATATAAAAATTTTATTTTGGAGGGAATTCATCTATTATTCACTATTAATGTTTGAATAAGGAAATCCCTAAGGGATGAATATCCAACATATTATTGGAAATAATTTGTTATTATTCATTGTTAATATTTAGATAAAGAAACTCTAAGTGGTTAATATCTAAAATATTTTTTCAGGAACAATAAGTTACTACACATTCTTGAAAAAAGCCTCGATTATAATTGAGAATATTTCAATTTTTGACTCCACGGTTTACGAGCTATGAAAGTATGAAACACTAAGGAAAAAAAAAAGACTTTTAAAGCACTGTAAATTTCCTTAGATTTCTAAATCTTTGTTCCTTTTCCATGCGATTTCCGAGTCACGAACACTTGAAATATCAAGGGAAAAATGAACTTTTAAAAGCATATTGAATCTCCTTGGATTTCTATCTTAATAAATTTAGTTTGAATCTAACATAAATTTCATGAGATTTGCATTGGTTATTCTTAGTACTTTATAGACATATTTAAAGGTGTGATCCACGTTGACTAAGGGTTCTTTCTTTTTAGACTTTGAGTCCAAGTTTGTTCACCATAGCAAACTTATCCTAGGAAAACTAATGGGATTAAAAAACATCAACATCATAGCAATTATAAGACAAACCAAATACCAAATAACTTATCTTAGGTAATCAATTGAGGATCATCGCGACGCCCCGCTTCGCTATAAGGGTGCGACAGGATGGCGACTCCATTGGGGACCCTAGGACTAGGCTTGGTAATTTGTTTGTTTATGCTATGTTTTGTTATTCTCTAATTGCTATAAATGGTTTACTTTGTTTAAAAGCTTTAGTGTGCATCTTTACATTTTGTCATATATGGTATAGTCATGCATCACTTTATTATTATTATCTTTTTTAGGGCACATACATTAAACATTAAGTTAAGTAGGGGACTAGCAGTTTACCTTATAACTTGAGTCAACATTTAAGTTTATATAAACCCCAACTCTTTTTTTAGTGTTTAGACTGATAGTGATTGGTACATGTGTCATCTCACTATCTACTGAGTCCCCATATTGCCTTTACGAGGGTGATCACTGGGACGGAAAAATACCCTTTTTTAGAGACCTAGTAGTAAACTTATCCTATGTCTCATATAAAGAAACTAGAACCTATCTTTATGGTGTATTTTCCATAATATCTTTGGCATCAAAACAAGTTTAACCCCAATGCATCTTAAATTGTACGACTAGTGAATGAAATGACCACCAATGCTAAATTTTCCATCATGGAATGTGGAAAATTTCTAAACTGTCACAATTAACTATAAGGAATTGCTTTAAAAGCGATGCTAAGAAGCTGTCACCAATCAAGAACCTGAATTGCACTGTGAATAAGTTAATGGCTTACTTCCAGAATGTGGATGAGGTTATAGTTTTTTGGGAAATATTGCACTTATCAAACATTAATGAGGAGAGCGTTGACCCATCTTTTATGCAAAATATGTCTCTTGGTGAATATGCTTCAAACAAATGACTTGAAAAGTAGTACTTTTAACAAAGCAATGTGACAAGAGAACCTATGTTTATGAGGTGGTAGCTATTAATCGTTCATGAGAAGGTTACATCCATATCCAATATACAAAGCATTCTTATCACACTCATGCATTATATCATGCATTTTCATATATGTATGCATCTGCAAACTAAGAAACATAGGTTCCCCTTCTAGAATTCACAGCACTCGACTAAAGAAAAGGATTAAAATTGATGAAAGGTCACACCCAAAAGCTCAATAACATCCATATCTAAGATATTGCACACCTAATCGGTTTGCTCAAGCAAATGTTTTGAGCCTACCTTTTTCCTTCTAATGAGATCATGCATTTACACATCACTTTCCGCTTTCAGGAACCCTAGAAGGGAATCTTCCAAAACAATACCTGCACTTTACCTTGAGAATGAATGACCAAACTTTAATAAATACATAGTAGTTTCAAAAGAGGAAGAATGGGATGAAAATAACATTAGGGAATTCATAAAATTAATAGAACATGAACAAGCTTAGAAACCCGCTAGAAAGGAACTTAAAACCACAGATGGGGGCATTGAAAAATTCAAGAGACAAAACTGAGAATAAGGATTGTGATCGCTCCTAAAGTAAGAGAAGATTTGATTGCATTACTCTAAGATTATATAGATATCTTTGTCTGGTCCTATAAAGATATGCCTAGTGGATAGGGTACCACTAGTAGAAGAATGCAAACCGATTAAGCAAAAGTTGGGAAGCACTCATCAAGGTAAAGATAGAAATTAAAAAGCAGTGGAATGCTGGTTTTCAAGAAGCAGTCAAGTATCCACAATGTGTGTCCAACATAGTGGTAGTACCTAAAGAAGAAGATAAAATCAAAGTTTGTGTCGACTTTAGGGATTTAAATCAGACTAGCCCTAAAGATAATTTTCCTCTATCAAACACAAATATGTTAATTGATAATGTAGCTGGTCGATCCACACATTCCTTTATGGATGAATTTTCGGACTATAATTAGATAAAAATGGCGCAAGAGGATAAGGAGAAGAAACCTTTGTAACTTTATGGGGGAACTTTTGCTACAAAATCATGACATTTGGGTTAAAGAACATTAGGACCACCTCTCATAGGGCCATGGTAACTCTATTTCACAACATGATGCACAAATAGATTGAAGTATACGTGGATGATATTATTGCTAAATCTAGGGAGGGAAAGAATCATGTACAAATATTAAAGAAATTATTTGAAAGACTAAGTGCAAGTTGAGACTTAACCATGAAAGGTCTTCATTCGGGGTAAAATCTAGGAAGTTGTTGGGATTTATGATGAGTGACAAAGGGATAAAAGTGAACCCTAGTTAAGTCTAGGCTATTCAATCTATGTTAACTCCCAAGACTGAGAAAAATATAAATTGGTTCTTGGGAAAGTTGAATTACATTGCTAGGTTTATATCCCAATTAACCACGATTTGTGACCTAATCTTCGATTGGTAAGGAAAAACAATCTCAGAATTTGGAATAAGAGTGTGAAGAAACTTTCAAAAAAATCAAGCAGTACCTACTAAATCCACCTCTATCTATCAAGCTGAATTGCAAAATGGCAAGTTCTACTAACTAAGTATGATATAGTATTTATGACAAGGCAAGCCATGAAAAGGAGTGTCATTGCCGATCACCTAGCTGACTATGCTATGAAAGATTATGAGCTGTTAAACTTTGATTTTCCTAATAAAGATGTGCTTTCATTCAATGAAGGGAAATCAGATTATTGGATTATGTGCTTTAATGGTGTTGTGGTAATAGAGTGGGGGCAATGTTAATCTCTTATAATAAGAAATAGTATTTGGTTTTAGTTAAGTCGCAGTTTGGATACACTAACAACATAGCTGAGTATGAAGCTTACATTCTCGGTTTTAGAGGCTGCATTGGAGCTAAACATCATAAAGATAGATATATATAGAGACTCAATGTTGATTGATTGATACTTAAAAGTGTATTTTCATCAAGGTTTTATATCATCATTTTGCACTTGAAGTATCAATAACTCCTTAACTAAAGCATGTTTTATAATAATATATCTAATAATATAAGATAACTTTAATTTGTGGTAAATGTTCATTTTAAATCCAGGGCTATCACATAAATGAAAGGATTGATTGATGAATTTAAGAACTAAAATTGAAAGGATAAAGAGATG
>NW_011500702.1:11933-12060 GCF_000495115.2 Populus euphratica | reverse complement strand
ACAGGTAAAAGCACTTTTGCAAAGAAACGTCGTGCAAAACGATTGAAAATCTATCATCGATGTACTATATGGACTTGTAATACACAATGTCGTTCTTTAGAAATGGTATCTATAAACCGTGAAGATA
>NW_011500702.1:2537-8145 GCF_000495115.2 Populus euphratica | reverse complement strand
TACTACTACTACTACTACTACTACTACTACTACTACTACTACTACTACTACTACTACTACTACTACTACTACTACTACTACTACTACTACTACTATTATTGTTGTTGTAATTATTGTTATTATTGTTATTACTATTATTATTGTTGTTGTTGTTGTTACTATTGTTGTTTATAATTTGTATAATTAACCTCTCTGTGGTTCGACCCCGGTCTTGTCGGGTTATTTATTACTTCGACACTCCTGCACTTGGGAGAAGACAACAATCTTTTAGTCGTGTCATTGATAATTTGCCAAGTAAAAAGGAGAATGACATAGTAAGGAAAAGAAGTTAAGGCCTTACCAGGAATACTTATCTAAATTTATTTTAGCCACACTAGCTTCTATAATTAAAATAGATTTTAGACACAAGGTACAACCGGTACACATGGATATGAGGAATAACCCAGGTCGTTGTTACTTAATCGAAATCGATTGAAACCCTTGGTACTACAATATTAAAAACTTTTTTACAAAACTAGACATGTCTTATAGGGGCATCCAAAATAGATAAAAAGACCCTAAGAAGGTTGGCAATGAATTTTTATCTTGATAGGAAGATTTTGTATAAAAATCATCCGATGGGACTTTATTGAGATGTTTGGATGAAGTTGAGGCCAAAGACATATTACAGGAACTCTATAAAAGGATTTGCTCAACTTATGCTAATGGGCACATGGTAGCTAGAAATATACAAAGCGCCAATTACTTTTAGATGACATTAAAAAAAGACTGCATTGACTATGACTAAAAATATCATAAGTGTCGGGTGTACCATGATAAAATCAATACCCCTACAGCTCCTCTGTTTAACTTGACATCTCTATGACCCTTCGCAATGTGGGGGATTAACATGATTAGGCATATCAACCCAAAAGCCAATAGTGGACATAGGTTTATTCTTGTGGCTATCGACTACTTTAAAAAATAGGTAGAAGCTAGTTCATTTGCTCATATTATAACTGATAATACCCAGAACTACAATAGCAAGATAATAATAGAACTTTACGCTAAATGGAAAATCAAGAATTCCAACTCTTCACCATATAAACCAAAGATGAATGGTGTGGTAGAAGCTATTAACAAAAATGTCAAGAAGATTATTTAGAAGATGTTAGTCACTTACAAGGATTGGCATGTGATGTTGTCATTTTCCCTTCATGCATACCGTACTGTAATCCAAACCTCAATAGCAACCACCCCATATATGTTGGTATATGGAATTGAGGCGATGGTTCCTTTAGAAGTTGAAATCCTCTCATTAAGAGTATTGATAAACTTTGAGCTAGAAGAGGTAGAGTGAGTAAAAGTTAAATACAAATAGTTGAATATGATTAGTGAAAAGAGGATAGCTGCAATCTACCATCACCAACTATACCAAAAAAGAATGGCCAAATCATACGATAAGAAGGTCTGACCTCGAGTATTCCACAAAAAAGATCTTGTACTGAAGAAAATATTGCTTTTACTAGGAGAAGATCAGAGTAAATAGGCGCCAAATAATAAAGGCCCTTACATGGTAAAGAAATCATTCTCAGAAGGAGTTTTATTGATATCTAGAATGGATGGAGAAGATCTAGTTAGGCCTTTCAATGTTGACCCTATAAAGAAATACTATGCTTCCTATCAATAATAATAATAAAAAAAAAGTTTGGCCATAAATTCTCTCTCTAATTAACCTTTTCTTGATAAAGCATATGATCTTATAGCATTCAAAAACTAAAACTATTTTTACACATAACTAAAAAGATGACTCCATCAATTCTAAAATTGATGGGATCCAAACCAAATTTAAACCTGATAGGTATTGCAGACCATATTAGGGTCAAAAAGTGCATGTAAGGGTCTATAGTGAACCAAAGCCCAAAGGGGTATCATCATAGAACTTCTGAAACACCATTTATAAGAGTTTCTTAAAACAAAATATGATGATTTAATTGAAAGTTTTAGTTTTCATGAACAAAACCAAATCTTATTGAGTTTTCCTTTTAAAACAATACTCAATAGAGTAAGAAAGGGCCCAATAAGGATCTGGAGATCTCTTTACCAAGCACAAAAAGGATAACAAATATAGTGAGTGGAGTATTATTCCAATTCAAAAGAGCAGATTAGGCAAACAAATGGAAACAAGAGCTCGAAGAAGGCTACAACGAAAAAAAGGGACCTATGTTTCCAAAATAGGTAACAAAAAAAAAGCATGCATGCTATATTGTCATAATACTAACCAGGTAGGAGAAGGTGTGACACAAGCCCAAAATAGATTTATATTTTTGGAAAACCACTGAGTTATAAAATCTTAGGTCAATGGAACTACAAAAAAGGATAGGAATTGTGAACCATCACTGCTTCATTTTCTCAAGGTAAGATGTTTTCTTTTGAAGTTTGAGATACGCAGGTCACTCGATATTGAGACCATTTCTTAGAAAAACATGGAGTTGTCTAAGAATTTTTAAGATGGGTAGGTCACCCAAATTTGAGATAATTTCTTAGAAAAGTATAGAGTTTCCTAAGAATTTTAAGATGGGCAAGTCGCCCGATATTAAGACCATTTCTTAGAAAAGCGTGGAGTTTTCTATGAATTTTAAAATGGACAGATCACCCGATATTGAGACCATTTCTTATAAAAGTGGTCACCCGATATTGAGATCGTTTATTAAAAAAGTGTGGAGTTTTCTAAGAATTTTAAGATGGGCAAGTAACCCAATATTGGGATCGTATCTTACAAATGCGTGAAGTTTTGTAATAATTTTAAGATGGGTAGTCCGCCCGATATTGGGACTATTTCTTAGAAAAGTGTGGAGTTTTCTAAAAATTTTAAGTTGGACAGGTTACCTGATATTGAGACCATTTTTTAAGAAAAAGTGTGGAGTTTTTCTAAAAAATCTAAAGATTGGCAGGTCACCCGATATTGAGACCGTTTTTAGTAAAGCATGGAGTTTTTCTAAAAAACCTAAAGATAAGCAGGTCACCTAATATTGAGATCATTTTTAGAAAAGCATGGATTTTTTTAAGAATTTTAAGATGGGAAGCTCACCTGATATTGAGACCATTTCTTGGAAAAAAGTAGAGTTTTCTAAGAATTTTTAAAATAGGCAGGTAACCTGATATTGAGACAATTTAAAAAAAAAAAACGTAGAGTTTCCTAAGAATTTTTAGATGGGCAAGTCACCTGATATTGAGACAATTTCTTAAAAAAACATAGAGTTTCCCAAGAATTTTAAGATAGGCAAGTTGCCCGATATTAAGACCATTTTTTAGAAAAGCATGAAGTTTTCTAAGAATTTTAAAATGGACAGGTCACCTGACATTGAGACCATTTCTTATAAAAGTGGTCACCCGATATTGAGATTGTTTTTTAGAAAAGCAGGGAGTTTTCTAAGAATTTTAAGATGGGTAGATAACCTAATATTAGGATTGTATCTTAAAAAAGCGAGAAGTTTTACAATAATTTTAAGATGAGCAGGTCACGCAATATTGAGATCATTTCTTAGAAAAGTGTGAAGTTTTCTAAAAACTTTAAGATAGGTAGGTTACCCGATATTAAGACCTTTTTTTAGAAAAAGCATGGAGTTTTTTCAAAAAATCTAAAGATGGGCAGGTCACTCGATATTGAGACCGCTCCTTAGAAAAGCGTGGAGTTTTCTAAGAATTTTAAGAAAGGCAGCTCACCTAATATTGAACCATTTCTTAGAAAAGAGTGAAGTTTTCTAAGAATTTTAAAATGGGCTAGTCACCCGATATTGAGACCATTTCTTAGAAAAGCATTCTAAGAATTTTAAGGTAGACAAGTCACCAGATATTGAGATCATTTCTTATAAAAGCATGGAGTTTTTTAAAAAATTTAAGATGGGTAGGTCATTCGATATTGACACCATTTCTTAGAAAAACTGTGGAGTTTTCTAAGAATTTCAAGATGTGTAGGTCACCCGATATTGAGACCATTTATAAAAAAAAAATATAGAGATTTTCTAGAAATCTTAAAATTGGCAGGTCACTTGATAGGGAGACCATTGTTTAGGAAAAGTATAGAGTTTTAGCATGATCAAGCAATTTATCTTTACAACACTTACTATACGAAGCACTTGACAAGCCTTGGCATCGTAAGTATTATAAAAAAACACAACTATTGTTACTCATTTTTGGACCCTACATGTTGAAGATGGTGTGCACTCCTTTTGAACCAAGTGCAGCAGTGTAACTCATGTTTGCTGGAAAACTGACAAAAGCATAGGAGAAAGAAATATTTTTTTTTAACCCTATTTATGTTGTTTTCTACTCTTTTTTATACTCCCCCTTTGCTGCCAAAAGCGTCAGGTTTCTTAGGCTGATAAGGAGTCTTCATATAAATCCCTCAGAATTTGCATTTAAAAATAAAATTGATTTTTGTTGCTGTTGTAATTTTTGTTCCAACCTAGACTCTAATTTTGACTTGGTTTTGTACGATATCTAGCCATCCTAGCTATATTACTCCTAACATGTTGAAAAATTGACATGCACCTTTATTGAGTCCTAAGAGTCACTATTCTTAGGGCAGACTCCTAGTTAAATTTGGATGTTCCACATTGTCATAGCAATAAAACTTTTTTAACCAACCAGATTCCTGCCAGATTCTATAATCCAAAATGATTTTATCTCACTTCAAATCCTTATCAAATTTGTATTTCTAGATGTATAGATGAATTTGAGCTTTTGAATCACTTGATTTTAATATCAGAAGCTTAAGATATTTTTATTTGAATATCAAATGTGAAAGAAAAGACTCCTACCGTGAGAAAGGTTTAGCCTAAGATCCCAGGCCTGATTCTGAGGAATTTTTTTTGTTACCAAGGACTGCATTGAAAAGTGTTAAAATGATGGATTTAATTGAAGAAGTGATTAGTACTTAAAAGTGTATTTTTATCAGTGTTTTATATCATTATTTTACACTTGAAGTATCAATAACTCCTTAACTAAAACATGTTTTATAATAACATATCTAATAATATAAGATACCTTTAATTTGTGATAAATATTCATCTTAAATGCAAGCCTATCATATAAATAAAAGGATTAATTAATGAGTTTAAGAACTGAAATTGAAAGGACAAATAGATGGTCAAGCTTACAAAAGAGATGCTGGTACAGTCCAAACCGAAATACTATTCAATAATTGGATCATATTTGGAGCTATAGATCTCATATTTATATTTACATGGAAAGGTAAGACATAGGCCTACAACTTTCATAGAAGCCCAAGATTTAAAAAGGCCATTTTCAAGTCCAAATTGAAGCAACAACGAAAAAGTATGAATTTGTTCTGCAACCCAAATACTATTTAGTGTTTGACCCATATATGGAGTTCTAGATGTCCAAATGACCTCATTTTTTTTTTTAAGCTGAGAAATTTCCTAGAACTTTTATTTTTCAAGGGTTCAAATTCCAACACTATCAATGATGTTTTAGGCAGACAAGATAAGATAAGGATTGTCACTAAGTCAAAAGTTGGTCACCCACTCATTAATTAGTCATCACATCAATAGTTCCCAATTTTAGCCTATAAAAGGAGGCATTTGCCATGCATTTAGACATCTTA
>NW_011500702.1:1656-2496 GCF_000495115.2 Populus euphratica | reverse complement strand
TTGCTTTCTCTCTTTGTATTTTTGTAATGCTTAAGTTTTGCTTTTATTAATATCTTATTTATACATTTCATTTCCTTTCCTACTTAGTTAACTTTCATATTATTTATGTTCTTATCTTATTTATTTATGTTTTTTTTTTCATTATGTTATGCTAAGTTTATTATGTCAAGATAAAAAGGTTACACTAATGGTGTTAGAATAAGTATAGTGTAAACTTAACATAGACTTTAATGTTTGATACTAACATGTTTTGTATATGTTATCTTGTTCACTCTTTAATACTTTGCTTATTAAATGACTAGTCTAGATTTATGTTATATAACACTTGGTACAACAAATGCTTAGCACTTTCATAACTCATTTTGTATGGTGTAATCGACACTTAAGTTATGAAAGGAACTTGATTTGTTGTTAACATAAGTTATAATCATGAACGCCTAACAATATTTACAAGTATTAGCATTAATCGAATAAGACAATTAATGTAATCATGTTAACAAATTATAATCTGATTGGAACCTCCTTTATGTGGTTTCCAATTGAATAATAAGAGTTTATACTATACTTGTTTGATATACCATTAGTGGAACCTCTAACCTTGACATTTGTTATTATAATTGTTTAATTAATCCTTACGTTAATCTTCCATCTCAAAGTTCTCATCAACTTCTTCTTCTTCTTTTTCTACTACTACTAATACTATTACTACTATTATGATTATTAGAATTATTATTATTACTACTATTATTAGTAGTATTATTAGTACTACTATTATTATTATTGTTGTTGTTATATTATTGTTGTTTATAATTTATACAATTAACCTCCCTATGGTTAGAT
>NW_011500702.1:1291-1390 GCF_000495115.2 Populus euphratica | reverse complement strand
TAGACTTTATAGGGTATCCTCATCATTTTCCAAAAATATAGCTGAAGAAGATAACAAGTCATTTCATGATAAGAATAACCGTGTTAGAACACTTAGAGA
>NW_011500702.1:0-1203 GCF_000495115.2 Populus euphratica | reverse complement strand
AGTTATTATTCAACTTTTACCTTCTTTTCTTGGCTTAGATTTAGGAAATTCATACTTGCATTTAATGAAATTTGAGAAGGTTTGTAACACCTATAATGACTCAAATTGTAACATGAACACCTTCAAATTAAAGAGTTTTCCTTTTTCATTAAAATATAAAGCTAAAACATGGCTACAAAATTTAAGAGCAGGATCCATTCATGCTTGGGATGAAATGCAACAATAGTTTTTATAGAAGTTTTTCTCTTCTCATAGAACAAACTCTTTCAAGAGACAAATCACCACTTTCACTCAAAAACCAGAAGAAACATTTTACAAATGTTGGGATAGATATCGAGATTTGCATAGTACTTGCCCCCATCATGGTTTTGAAACATGGAGATTGGTTTCACATTTCTATGAAGGGTTAACACCTAAAGATAGGCAAATGGTTGAATTGATGTGCAATGGAACCTTTGAAGATAAAGACCCTAATGAAGCAATGGAGTACCTAGACTTGCTAGCTAAAAATACTCAAAATTAGGACACTATAGGCATGTATGAGATGCCAAGTAAAATCCAACCTCATACATCTAATGAAGGTATGTACAACCTTAGGGAAGATCATGACCTTCAAACTAAGTTTGCATCTTTTGCTAGAAAAGTCAAGGGACTAGAATTGAAAAACAGTGGTGAATTAAAATCCATTCAAGACATTACATGTCAAATCTGTGAAACAAATGAGCACTCAACCAATGATTGTCCAACCTTGCCTTCTTTTAAGGAATGTCTCCATGAACAAGTCTATGCTTTAAATAGTTTTCAAAGGCCCAATCATAACTCATACTTGCAAATGTATAACCCTGGTTAGAGAAATCACCCAAATTTCAGTTAAAAGAGTGATAACAATGATGCACAAACTTCATAACCACCGTTTCAAGCACATCATGATGTTTAAAATTCTCATGGATATGCGCCTCCTTATGCTCTACCTCCTAAAAAATTTTTGAGAAAACTTTGTATGCATTCATTGAAAAGCAAGAGACAATTAACACTCAACTTACTCAAAGCATTACAGATTTTCAAGATACTCTTACAAAATTCACGTCTTCTATCAGTTTTCAAGAAAAAGGTAAGTTTCCATCTCAATCACAACAAAATCCCAAGGGGCAATACAATGCAAATGCAACTAGTTCTGGAAGCCAACATATGAATCAAGTCAAA
>NW_011508128.1:0-849 GCF_000495115.2 Populus euphratica | reverse complement strand
TTTAATTATTATTTGTTTTGCTTTTAATATTTTTTTAAAATTGATTTTGTATTTCAAATACATCCCTCGATATTTGATATCTTTAAATTTATTATCAAATTCGGTTCTCATTTTTTTATTTTTCTTTGTTATCTTTTTATTGATTTATTTTTATTTTTTATTTTGATCCTCATTATTTTATTTTATTTTATTTTATTTTTATATTAAATTTGGTCCTTGTATTTTTAATTGTTATTTGTTTTGTTTTTTAAATCCTTTTCTTGATTTTTTTTTAATTTCATCCTCAATATTTGGATGATTGGATATTTTGCTTTGTGATTTTCTCGTGTTCTTATTTTATGTGGTAATTTTGATCTCATGACTCGAGTCACGAATTTTAAATATTAATGTAATTTGGCTTCGATCTTTTGTTTTAGGTTTTTTTTTAAAAAAATTAAACTTCTTCTTTTGAAATTAGGTTATTACACCTTGAGCTTCATGATTGTTTTTGTTTTTCTTTTTATAAAATTATCTTAATCTTATGTCACATGTCATGGGTTAGTCGAGTTAATCTAAGCTGACTTAGTTTTTTGTAATTGATTTTTTTTAAATTTCACCTTCCATCATTTAATTTTCTTGATAGTTGACCTCTATTGTCTTGTTCAACTTCTTTTATAAGGGTTTATCCTAGTCTCGTGACTAGGCTGTGAATTTGGAATGATAACTCGAGACGAGTATTTTTTATCTTTTTTTAAAATTAAATTTTTTCAACTCGTTCTTTGGAGTTTGATTTGTTTAGTGAATGAGCTTTGGATTTTTTTAATTATTTTTCTGTTTACGAGGTCATGTTGTTTTCATTCAAAAAAAATT
>NW_011508176.1:0-834 GCF_000495115.2 Populus euphratica | reverse complement strand
GAGCAACGAGCAAAATTTTTGTTGGGATGACCCTTACTTATTCAATTATTGTCCTGATCAAATATTTCAAAAATGCATTCTCGACAATGAGGTAAGTAATTTCATTAAATTTTGTTACTCTAAGGCATGTGGGGATCATTTCTCATCAAAAAAGAGGATTGTAGAAATCTTACAAAGTGAATTTTACTGGCCCATCATATTCAAGGAGTCAGATGCATTCCGCAAAAACTGTGAAAATTGTCAAAAGGTGGGATTTATTTCAAAACACAGAGAGTCTTTAGATAATCTTCTATTGACTCTTAAGTCTCATCATAGTCGAGATAAGCATCGTGTAATTCATGACTTATGAACCCATTTTCATAAAGAACATACTTGACTTAGTCTTGGGAATCTGACTAAAAAAGACCCTGTTTGCTAGTTTTTAAGAAAACTAGATGGGAAGCCTATCCCCGACCCATTGAGGGTGTTTAAGCTGTTCTTGGACGTAAAACCAAGGGAAGATGTGAGCCACATTCACAACTGCGATTTGAATTTTTTTTGTTTGTAAAAACTTGTGTCTTTTGGTTTTATTATTGTGTTTTGTTATTTCTTATTTTTGTTTTAGTGTGTTTCAGGTTTTGTCAGTGTTCGTTATTTCAGGTGATATCTTCTATACTCTATCTTTCTACCTTAGAACATTGAGGACAATGTCTCGTTTTGGTTGGGGGGAGAGGGTAGTAGTTGATAAAAATAAAATTGTTTTTCATTTCATAAAGCATGTGCATAATTGTTGTTACTAGGATGGCAGAGTAAAGGAGTCCTTTTGTTAAAGTGACTCTTGAGACGCATCTTAGT
>NW_011508127.1:0-850 GCF_000495115.2 Populus euphratica | reverse complement strand
ACTCAAGCGGCATCTACGAGGGAAAATGCAGCAAAAAAAAAAAAAAAGGTAGCATCTCATTTTGTTCGCATGAAAAACACCGACATATTATTTACGTTGTGGCGAGATTTCGTCAAATTCTCGTTGCTGGCATAGGGAGTTAATTTGTGATTGTTTATTTCCATGAAATTTATGCCATCAGGAGAAATTGTCAGGTGGTTTTTAAGTCCATAGCTATGTAATTTAGATATTAATTAATTTTTAGTGTGTTTTTTTTCAGAATAATTTTTCTTATAAGGAAACAATTAAAGAATATTAGAATATCCTTGACCATTTGAAAAATGAAGCCTTTTCTATTCATTGATGTTGGAAAGTTGTCGAAGTGATATGGTTTCTTTTGTTTTGAGTAATTAAATGACTTGTTTTTTTAAAAATAGAGATATTTGGAATAATAATAAAAATTATTTTTTAAAGTATTTTTTAGTTAAAAATATATTAAAATAATATTTCTTTTATTTTTTAAATTTTATTTTTAATATCAACATATCAAAACACCTAAAAATAATAATTTAAAATATATAAAATTTAATTTTTTAAAAAATATGATTGGACCACGGTGTCAAGCACACAATATTAATAAAAATTACCTTGAAATAATTTATTTGATATTTTTAGAAAGAAAATAATATAATTTAATGGAAAAATAGTTTTGTAAAAAGCTTTATTATGAAATATTTAAAGATATACAAGTTATTTTTTATTTAATTTTTTTTAACATTCAAGGAATTTGAAATACTAAAAAAAAATATGAAAATATATTTAATGTAAAACAAATGTAACTTTAAGATAAAAATATTAATTTATCAATTAT
>NW_011508126.1:0-850 GCF_000495115.2 Populus euphratica | reverse complement strand
ACTTTGAATTATAAAAAAAAAATCAGGTTAATTCTTGCAACAACGCTTTTTATTTACACTCAACCAAAAGTCTAATCTTCTCGGGAAGAAAACTCCCTGGAGGATTTTACTGTATTCAGATTGATTTTTCAGTTAAACAAGAACAAAACTTCTACTTGCACACCATCTGAGAAGAGGAAAAAAATAAAAATAAAAAACCCATCTAATTAAGGAAAATTTACACGCCAATCTTGCAATAAACACATCCATATAAAATCAAACAGATATTACAAATATACAAAGTTACTTACAAGTATCTTTCCTCATGGATAATCCTCATTTATTATTTTTCTCATCTTTATTATATTATTTAATTCATATAATTATGGTCCTTCTTTTCTTCCTAATTTTTATTTTATAAAAAACCCATCACCAATAAAATAAAAGAAAGCGCCAAAAGATTATTAAATAACCTCAAATTTATTGAATTGCATTGAATTTTTTTTTTTTGAAAATTTTACATTTTTTAAAATACTTTAAAAAATAAAAGGTAAAATATGAGTTATGACAAGCATGTCATCTTTACAATACTTATGATATAAAGATATTATTTTTTTAATATATTTTGTATATTAAATTTGTAAAAAACAAAAAAAATAAAAAAAAATGTTTGAAAATACTTAAATAGATCAAGTCAAGAAATAACCAATCTTAACTAGAAAATTAAATAAATTAAATGATAAAAAATTAAACAAGTCAATTCAAGAAACCATCAACCTTAACATAAAATATAAATTAGTCAAGTTAAGAGTTAACCATAAAAAAAAAAATGAAAGTGCCAGCTCTAGAAACAACCAGTTTTAATAAAAAA
>NW_011508125.1:0-851 GCF_000495115.2 Populus euphratica | reverse complement strand
AATAACCACAGCCACCAACACCCTTTAAAAAGAGGTAGTTGGAGATATAAAAGAGGTAGGTGTAGATAGAAAACACGCTTTAAAAAGAGTTGTTGGAGATTGAAGATGCGTTGTCGTTCATCTGAGAACTACTTTCAATAACATAATTCAATTGATCACACCAAGAACGAATAACACCAAAAAAAAAAAAAAGTGAAGATTGCCCAAATGCTTAAGCACAACCTTGGAAAGATTTGCAAATTCACATGTAGACATTTATGTTCACATAGTAAAGTAACATGGGCAACTTATCAGCTAAACTCTTCTATGTGAAAGCGAAGCTATATATCAAATTTTCTAGAGCTTCATTTGCCAGAGGGGCACGTAGCTTGTATTTCTTTCAGGTAAATTCTTACTTCTTCGTCTTCACTGTTTAGTCCCCTACTATTTTACTGTATGTGGTTACACATCGTCTGTTTTGAATTTCTGTGTTCTTTTAGAAACGTGAAGTTGATAATTCAAAGAAACAACAATTATACTCAATTTAGTTGATACTTGTCCAATTTTTAATTGATTAAATAAGTGAGTGTTTAAAAACACAGTCGTCCTTATATTTTTTTAAAAATTATTTTTTTATTAAAATATTTTTTTATATTTCATATATTAATCTCAAAATTAAAAAGAAAAACATCGTTTTAGTATAAATAACATTTTAAAAAACACGTCGATTTGATATATTAATCTCAATTTTTTTTTTTAAAAAACATCATTTTAGTATAAATAACATTTTAGAAAATAATTGGAACTCACGCCCCCCGAGCAAATAAAATTTAATATAATCCAACCTTATTTAATTGAAATCGAAGTCCACG
>NW_011508124.1:0-853 GCF_000495115.2 Populus euphratica | reverse complement strand
TATTATTTTTATCTTTTTTTTTTTAAAATATATATACATATAATTTAAAAACATCATGCATCTTTAACCCATGTAACGAGCTTTCAGCTAATGACTCCCAGACCAGTTGGTCTTAGGGCATTAGGTGTTAAGACACCCCTACGAGCTTAGTAACTCGGGTCGCAGATACTGATATGTAGATAGTGCAATGCTTGATTTCCTTAAGCTTTTCTCCTCAACCCATGTAACAAGCGTTGGACCAATAGCTTCCAAATCAGTTGACTTTAGGGTATTAGGTGTTAAAACACCCTTTCGGGCTTAATTGCTTAGGTTAGGGAGGCTACGAAACCAAACTTATCTACATTTTTATTATTATCATTTTTTTTCTTTTTTTTTCTTTTTTTTTAATTATATACAATCCCTTTCCCTTAGTTGTTACCTTTAACAAAAGAACATAAATAATATAATAATCCAATGTGCAACCCACAATCATATGTTAAAGTGTGTGTGTGTGAAAATTAAGGTTTAAGAATACATGTTAAATAAGTATATGAGCAGAATTAAGTGATAACAATACGAGAGTTTGTAAACCTGAATATTTCAAGAAGTATTATAATAGACCTTGTTAAGAATGGTTACTAAGATGCGTCTCAAGAGTCACTTTAACAAAAGAGCTCCTTTACTCTGCCATCCTAGTAACAACAATTATGCACATGCTTTATGAAATGAATTTTTTTTTTTATCAACTACTACCCTCTCCCCCCAACCAAAACGAAACATTGTCCTCAATGTTCTAAGGTAGAAAGATAGAGTATAGAAGATATCACCTGAAATAACGAACACTGACAAACCTGAAACACACTGAAACAAAAAT
>NW_011508123.1:0-853 GCF_000495115.2 Populus euphratica | reverse complement strand
AATTAAGTGCTCTCTCTCAATGTATTTTTCACCTTAAATTGGTTTTTACTAAAATTTGAAGTTTTTGTTAAATTAATTTTTAAATATTCTTAATTTTTTTAATATGCTAATATAAAAATAATTTTTTTTTAAAATAAAAAATATATCATTTTAATATATTTTTAAATAAAAAATACTTTAAAAAATAATTAACATCGTAATATATTCAGACATCTATTTAAAATAAAATTAATGGTTTTCATGCGCTAGATTGCAAGTCAAGTGATGGTATGATTTTAATATATTTTAAAATGAAAAATATTTTATAAAATAATTAAAAATACTCTCTTAGGTCATGTTTGTTTCTCGAAAAGAATTTTCTTCGAAAAATACTTTCTAGTCATCGAAAAACATTTTTCAATCAAAGAAAAATCTGGGCTAGTTTTCATGAAAGTGTCTTTCTTTTTTACGGTATTTGTTTTCCGTAAAATAGTTTTCGAGAAATCACTTTCCAAACTTTTTTGTGTTTGTTTGCCGTTAGGAAAGCTAGTCAGCGAAAAATATTTTCCAGTTAAAAATAAATTTGACTTGATTTTCAAGAAAGTGTTTTTCTAAAAAATTTGGACAGAAAGTATTTTTCAGAAGTTGTTAAAAATTTAAAACACTTTCCAGTTAATGGAAAATTTGTAAAAAATTTAAAAATATCATTATTTGCTGATTATATCAAAATTGATTTGTAAACTTTTGATTGTTTTGTATATTTTATTTTGAATATTTATTTTTCAATTCATCTCTTAAAATTTAATTTTTATATTAAATTTAATTCTTATTTTTATAATCGCTATTTTCTAGTTTATTTTTCATGATATAACTA
>NW_011508122.1:0-857 GCF_000495115.2 Populus euphratica | reverse complement strand
TCCCCCATTAATTATTGGGCCGATGTTGGCTCAACTCTTTTTAGGCTAAGATCAGCCCAGTTAGCTGGGCTAACCCAACCTATATTTTATAATAATATAATATAATATAATATATATTGTAATATTTAATATTATATATTTAAAAAAATTTCCAAAAAATCTCTTTAAAAAATTTATGATTTTCTTGCGTGTTTTTCTATTAATTTTGTGTAATATTGAGTTGTATATTTATACTGTAAGATACAAACCTATATTAAAATGTTCGGTTTTCTCCAAAATATTTCTAAAAAAAGTTATAAAAAAAATCAAAAATATCAAATTAATTTTATTTTTTAAAAGATAAAAAATAAAAAAATATTTTATTTTCATGCATACAACCAGATTCTAAAATGTTTCCAAGCATATTTTCATAAAAATAAAAATTATATATTTCTCGTGTTTTAAAATGAAAAATGAATATCTTAACTAGTTTATAATTATTCATTAGGATTTGAGTAAAATATATAAAAAGAATTTCAAATCTTTTTAGGTTTTAGATGTAAATTTTAATAATTTATAAGATATAAAACTACATAATAAAGTATACCCTTAGATATTACAGATACAAGGTGTAAAATAAATATGATACTAAAAATTAGACTTTAGAATGTTTAGATTTAAGCCAATAAGATAGAAACTCTATCACTAAAAAAAATCTACCTTAAACTTTAAAAAAGATAAATAAATAAAAACTCGATCTAAAAAAATAATTAAATAATAATATAACTTAACTTAAATAAAATACACTAAAAATAATATATATATTTTTTCTATAACCAATTCCTTACTCAAACTTTTATAAATTATAAATTTTTAAT
>NW_011508332.1:0-776 GCF_000495115.2 Populus euphratica | reverse complement strand
ATTCATGCTTGTTATAATTATCTTTTAATGTTTATTGTTGTTATTTTTCGTATATTTATTGTCTAAAGTGCTTGGTCGGTATTACCGCCTTTGTTTTTTTTATTCATGCTTGTTATAATTATCTTTTAATGTTTATTGTTGTTATTTTTCGTATATTTATTGTCTAAAGTGCTTGGTCGGTATTACCGCCTCTTGTTTATTTCCTTTTTATTTTGTTGTTTTGTTATGATTATTTTTCTTATATTTATTGTTTGAAGTGCTTGGCCGGTATTACCGCCTTTTATTTATTCATGCTTGTTATAATTATTTTTTAATGTTTATTGTTGTTATTTTTCTTATATTTATTGTTTGAAGTGCTTGGCCGGTATTACCGCCTTTTATTTATTCATGCTTGTTATAATTATTTTTTAATGTTTATTGTTGTTATTTTTCTTATATTTATTGTTTGAAGTGCTTGGCCGGTATTACCGCCTTTTATTTATTCATGCTTGTTATAATTATTTTTTAATGTTTATTGTTGTTATTTTTCTTATATTTATTGTCTAAAGTGCTTGGCCGGTATCACCGCCTTTTTATTCAAGCTTCTTATAATTATCTTTTAATGTTTATTGTTGTTAATAGTGTTTATTAGTTGGATAGTGAATTTCTTAATTTGTTGTATTTTTATTTTTGAGCTATTACTTTTATTTGCAATTTTTTTTCTTTCCTTTCCTTTCATTTTCATATAATTGTTATATTATTATTATTTTTATTATTATTATTATTTTATCATGGCT
>NW_011508120.1:0-858 GCF_000495115.2 Populus euphratica | reverse complement strand
ATGATATCGAGAATCCAAAGAATGGCAATGTTTTCAAGGTAAATGGACATCGTCTGAAAGTTTACTTCGATAGTTTTTCAGTTGAACATGACTCTATTGAATTGGGTGATCCTGTATATAAAGATTGATTTTATTTTATTTTATTTTATTTTGTTTCTTTTTGAGTGATTTTTGCTAGTTTCTCTCACCCCGGTCAAATGGCGGACAACGGTACTTCGTGACTTAAGTCGGTTCTTTCAGTTTCCCACAATAACTGATATCTGTGTATATATTTGTGCAATTCTTTGAATCTCTCTTCCAATTCTCATTTGAAAATGGACATTAATCTTGAAAAATTGAAAAAGTATTTTCCCGCTCTACCTTAGAATGCGATTACAAAAATTTACCGTACTAGATGTGCAAGATTGAGATTGTTAATGAATCATGGAATTCCTAAAGATATTCGCTGGTTGATTGAAGCAAAGGTCCAATTATCAGGTGAGTCCTCTAACTCCTTCATTTCACACATGCCTGGAATAGGTAAAAGCACTTTTGCAAAGAAACGTCGTGCAAAACGACTAGAACTCTGTCATCAATGTGCTAGATGGACTTGTAATACACAATGTCGTTCTTTAGGAATGGTATCTATAAACCGTGAAGACAAAATATAATTCATTAAGGATGGCCTGAGTAAAGAGTCTTTAGATAATCTTCTATGGACTCTTGAGACGCATCCTAGTGGAGATGTGCATCGTGTAATTCATGATTTATGGCCACTATTTCATAAAGAACATGATCGACTTAGTCTTGGGAATCTAACTAAAAAAGACCCTGTTTGCCAGTTTTTAAGAAAACTGGATGGGAAGCCTATCCCCGACC
>NW_011500703.1:68851-100064 GCF_000495115.2 Populus euphratica | reverse complement strand
AAAACATCATGCATCTTTAACCCATGTAACGAGCTTTCAGCTAATGACTCCCAGACCAGTTGGTCTTAGGGCATTAGGTATTAAGACACCCCTACGAGCTAGGGCATTAGGTGTTAAGACACCCCTACGAGCTTAGTAACTCGGGTCGCAGATACTGATATGTAGATAGTGCAATGTTTGATTCCCTTAAGCTTTTCTCCTCAACCCATGTAACAAGCGTTGGGCCAATAGCTTCCAAGTCAGTTGACTTTAGGGTATTAGGTGTTAAAACACCCCTTCGGGCTTAATTGCTTAGGTTAGGGAGGCTACGAAACCAAACTTATCTACATTTTTATTATCATCATTTTTTTTCTTTTTTTCTTTTTCTTTTTTTTTTGTTTTTGTTTTTTAATTATATATAATCCCTTTCCCTTAGTTGTTACCTTTAACAAAAGAACATAAATAATGTAATAATCCAATATGCAACCCACAATTATATGTTAAAGTGTGTGTGTGTAAATTAAGGTTTAAGAAAACATGTTAAATAAGTATATGAGCAGAATTAAGTGATAATAATGCCAGAGTTTGTAAACCTGAATATTTCAAGAAGTATTATAATAGACCTTGTTAAGAATGGTTACTAAGATGCGTCTCAAGAGTCACTTTAACAAAAGAACTCATTCACTCTGCCATCCTAGTAACAACAATTATGCACATGCTTTATGAAATGAAAAACATTTTTTTTTATCTTTTTTTCCGTTTTTTTTATTATTATTATTTTTTAAAAAAATCTATATACATATAATTTAAAAACATCATGGATCTTTAACCCATGTAACGAGCTTTCAGCTAATGACTCCCAGACCAGTTGGTCTTAGGGCATTAGGTGTTAAGACACCCCTACGAGCTTAGTAACTCGGGTCGCAGATACTGATATATAGATAGTGCAATGTTTGATTCCCTTAAGCTTTTCTCCTCAACCCATGTAACAAGCGTTGGGCCAATAGCTCCCAAGTCAGTTGACTTTAGGGTATTAGGTGTTAAGACACCCCTACGGGCTTAATTGCTTAGGTTAGGGAGGCTACGAAACCAAACTTATCTACATTTTTATTATCATCATTTTTTTTCTTTTTTTCTTTTTCTTTTTTTTTTTGTTTTTGTTTTTTAATTATATATACTCCCTTTCCCTTAGTTGTTACCTTTAACAAAAGAACATAAATAATGTAATAATCCAATATGCAACCCACAATCATATGTTAAAGTGTGTGTGTGTAAATTAAGGTTTAAGAATACATGTTAAATAAGTATATGAGCAGAATTGAGTGATAACAATGTGAGAGTTTGTAAACCTGAATATTTCAAGAAGTATTATAATAGATCTTGTTAAGAATGGTTACTAAGATGTGTCTCAAGAGTCACTTTAACAAAAGAGCTCATTTACTCTGTCATCCTAGTAACAACAATTATGCACATGTTTTATGAAATAATTTTTTTTTATCAACTACTACCCTCTCCCCCCAACTAAAACGAGACATTGTCCTCAATGTTTAAAGGTAGAAAGATATAGTATAGAAGATATCACCTGAAATAACGAACACTGACAAACCTGAAACACACTGAAACAAAAATAAGAAATAACAAAACACAATAATAAACCAAAAGACACAAAAATTCACAAATGAAGGCTCAAATCCAATCTAAGCTTTTTACGGCTTTTCTTAGATGATGAATTTATGCGACTCATGGAAGGATCAATTACAGGAATGAAGGATTGTAGTTGGTCAATTAATTGTTCAGCAGTAGCAGCAGAAATTATGATTTGTCGTGCAGAAGATGTTAGAAATTCATGTTCCACAGCATGATCAAGAAAAGACAACAACTTATCATAATAACCATTAACATTTAACAAACCTATGGGTTTATGGTGAATGTGCAGTTGGGCCCAAGAGGAAATATGAAAGATCTCTTCCAATGTACCTAGACCACCTGGTAAAGCAATGAAGACATCAGCATGGTTAAACATTGCATTCATTCGAGCCGACATTGTGGAGACCTGAAGTTCCTCTCCAATTGTTTTTCCAATGATATCCCCTTGTGCTAAGGCTTCGGGGACAACCCCCAAAACTTGACTACCTCCTAAAAATACAGCTATTGACACACCTCTCATTAACCCAAGACTGTCTCCCCCATACACTAAATGAATCTTTCTCTCAGCTAGCACTTGACCAAGATGATTGGCTGATTCTAAAAACTCCTTTTCTTTCCCAGGACAAGATCCACCAAAAACATAAATATTTCTTATATGATGACCTGAGGAACTTGTCATTTTTACACACTTCTGTATTTGTTGAATGTATGGGTTGAGTAGAAATGAAAGGAAGGAAGAGAGGATTATATAGATGAGAAATTAGAAAGGCAATCATACCACCTATATGTAGGCCAGCTAGAGTCTCACACACACACTCTCTCTCTCTTTATTTATTTATTTATTTATTTACTTTTGAAAAAGCATGTGTATGTACAGGTAGTTGTGATTGTGGCTCACATCTTCCCTTGGTTTTACGTCCAAGAACGGCTTAAACGCCCTCTATGGGTCGGGGATAGGCTTCCTATCCAGTTTTCTTAAAAACTGGCAAACAAGGTCTTTTTTAGTCAGATTCCCAAGACTAACTCGATCATGTTCTTTATGAAATAGTGGCCATAAATCATGAATTGCACGATGCACATCTCCACTAGGATGCGTCTCAAGAGTCCATAGAACATTATCTAAAGACTCCTTACTCAGGCCACCCTTAATGAATTGTGTTTTATCTTCATGGTTTATAGATACCATTTCTAGAACGACATTGTATATTACAAGTCCATCTAGCACATCGATGATAGACTTTTAGTCGTTTTGCATGATGTTTCTTTGCAAAAGTGTTTTTACCTGTTCCAGGCATGTGTGAAATGAAAGAGTTAGAGGACTCACCTGATAATCGGACCTTTGCTTTAATCAACCAACGAATATCTTCAGGAATTCCATGATTCATTAACAATCTCAATATTGCACATCTAGCACGGTAAATTTTTGTAATCGCATTCTGAGGCAGAGCAGGAAAATACTTTTTTAATTTTTCAAGATTAGTGTCCATTTTCAAATGAGAATTGGAAAAGAGATTCAAAAAATTAAACAAATCTATACACAGATATCAGCTATTGTGGGAAACTAAAAGAACCAACTTAAGTCACGGAGTACCGTTATCCGCCATTTGACCGGGGTGAGAGAAACTAGCAAAAATCAGTCAAAAAGAAACAAAAAAATAAAATAAAATAAAATCAATCTTTATATACAGGATCACCCAATTTAATAGAGTCATGTTCAACTGAAAAATTGTCAAAGTAAACTTTCAAATGATGTCCATTTACTTTGAAAACATTGTCATTCTTTGGATTCTCGAAGTCGTAGGCCCCATATGGATACACATGTTTCACAATAAAAGGACTGCTCCATCTTGATCTTAATTTTCCAGGAAATAAATGCAGTCGAGAATTATAAAGCAAGACTTTTTGACCAACATTGAATGTTTTTCTCAGTATTTTCTTGTCATGAAACTCTTTAATTCTTACTTTATGAATTCTTGAATTTTCATATGCATCATTTCTTATTTCCTCAAGCTCATTTATTTGTAATTTTCGCAATTGACTAGCATCATCCAAATTTGAATTGAAAGCTTTAATAGCCCAATAAGCTTTATGTTCAAGTTCCACAGGCAAGTGACAAGGTTTTCCATAGACTAGTCTATAAGGTGACATACCTAATGATGTTTTATAAGCAGTTTGATAAGCCCAAAGTGCATCATTAAGTCTTAAGGACCAGTCTTTCCTATTAGGGTTCACTGTTTTCTCCAAAATATGTTTGATCTCCCTATTAGCAAGCTCTACTTGTCCACTTGTTTGAGGGTCATAAGGGGTGACAACTTTGTGTGTGATTCCATATTTCTTCATTAAAGACTCAAATGGCTTGTTGCAGAAATGTGTTCCACCATCACTTATTATGGCTCGAGGGACTCCAAATCAACTCAAAATATTTTCTTTCAAAAACTTTATCACTGTTTTGTGATCTTTGTTTCGACTTGGAATTGCCTCTATCCATTTTGAAACATAATCTACTGCGACTAATATGTATAAGAAACCAAATGATGGAGGGAATGGACCCATGAAATCTATACCCCAGCAGTCAAAGATCTCAATGACAATAATAGGATTTAAAGGCATCATGTGACGTTTTGAAATAGATCCCAACTTTTGACAATTTTCACAAGACTTGCAGAATGCATGTGAGTCTTTGAACATGGTGGGCCAATAAAATCCACTTTGTAAGATTTTTGCAGTTGTCTTTCTTGACGAGAAATGGCCCCCACATGCCTCAGAATGACAAAATTTAATGACACTACTTACCTCATTGTCAGGAATGCATCTTTGAAATATTTGATCAGGACAATATTTGAATAAATAAGGATCATTCCAATAAAAGTTCTTTACTTCGTTCAAGAACTTTCTTTTATCTTGGGTACTCCAATGAGCTGGCAATTGTCCTGAAACAAGAAAATTGACAATATTAGCAAAACAAGGCATTGTAGAGACAGAAAATAAAGATTCATCGGGAAAGTAGTCATCGATTGGTGTGATGTCAGTTTTCGAATCTGTTGTAAATCTTGACAAGTGACCTGCGACAACACTTTCGCTGCCTTTCTTATCTTTGATTGTGATATCAAATTCTTGAAGTAATAAAATTCGCCGCACCAATCTAGCCTTAGAATCTTTCTTAGAAAGAAGATATTTCAATGCTGCATAATCACTAAAAACAACAACAAGTGAGCCAACAAGATAAGATCTGAATTTTTCACATGCAAATACTACTGCAAGTAATTCTTTTTCAATGGTGGTATAATTCATTTGAGCACTATTTAAAGTTTTACTTGCATAGTAAATTACATAAGGTTTCTTATCTTTTCTTTGTCCCAAAACAGCACCTACGGCATAATCACTAGCATCACACATTATTTCAAAAGGTAATGACCAATCAGGAGGTTGAACGATAGGAGCACAAGTAAGCAAGTTTTTAAGTTTAACAAAGGCTTCTTCACAATGTTCAGTCCATTCAAAAATAGTATCCTTTGTTAAAAGGTTACTTAAAGGCTTAGATATTACACTAAAATCTTTGATGAACCTTTTATAAAAACCAGCATGTCCTAGGAATGATCTAACATCTTTAAGAGATTTTGGTGTTGGCAAGTTTGCAATTAACTCGATTTTAGATTTGTCAACCTCAATTCCTTTTGATGAAACAATGTGACCAAGTACAATGTCGTTTGTTACCATAAAATGATATTTTTCCCAATTCAGCACAAGATTCTTCTCTTCACACCTGGTCAAAACATTTCCTAAGTTAGTCAAACAATCATCAAATGAATCGCCAAAAACAGAAAAATCATCCATGAAAATCTCAAGAAAATGTTCAACCATATCACTAAATATATTAAGCATGCATCTTTGAAATGTGGCTGGTGCATTACATAATCCAAAAGGCATCCTTCGATATGCAAAAGTACCAAATGCACATGTGAAAGTAGTCTTTTCTTGATCTTCCAATGCAATTTCAATTTGGTTGTAACCCGAATATCCATCTAGGAAACAATAAAATTCATGACCTTCAACTCCTTCTAGGATTTGATTCATGAAAGGTAAAGGAAAATGATCTTTTTTTGTCATTGAATTAAGTTTTCTATAGTCAATACACATGCGCCAACCAGTAATAGTTCTAGTGGGAATTAACTCATTGTTCTCATTTGTTATCACAGTGACTCCAGACTTCTTGGGTACAACTTGGGTAGGACTTACTCATTTGCTGTCAGAAATAGGATAAATGATTTCATTATCTAGAAGCTTAATGACTTTATTTTTCACTACTTCTTTCATATTAGGATTTAGCCTTCGTTGCATTTCTCTAGAGGGTTTAGCATTTTCCTCTAAATAAATTCTATGTGTACAAATCAAAGGACTAATTCCTTTTATATCAGTTATGGTCCATCCTAATGCATTTTTGTGCATTTTCAGAGTTTGTAATAACTTACCTTCTTGATGTGCATTAAGTTTGGAAGTGATTATTACCGGAAAAGTTTCATTTTCTCCCAAAAATGAGTATTTAAGATTAGATGGCAAGGGCTTCAAATCAGGTTTTGGTGGTTGAACACTTGAAGGTATGGACTTAATTGATCGTGGTGGCAATTCCTCAATTTGTGGCCTCCAATTACTTGTCTTTGATTCTTCTTGAAAATAAATCATTTCCAAACCATCAGATTCATCAATCTCAATTTCACTGGAAGTGGTTGGAAATTGATCATGAATTAATTTTTCAGTAAAGTCCACTTCCTGTAAATCATTTTCATCTCTAGGTTGCTTGCAAATGTTGAAAATATTCATCTCCAATGTCATGTTTCCAAATGATAGCTTCATCAGTCCATTCCTACAATTAATCAATGCATTAGAAGTTGCAAGAAATGGACGTCCTAAAATAACAGGAAATGAATTACATACTTCAACAGGTTGTGTGTCCAAGACAATAAAATCAACAGGATAAATGAATTTATCGACTTGTACTAACACATCTTCAATTATTCCTCTTGGCATTTTTATAGATCTATCGGCAAGTAAAAGAGTTGTAGAAGTTGGTTTTAACTCACCTAGATTAAGACTCTGAAAAACTGAATATGGAAGTAAATTCACACTAGCTCCAAGATCAACTAAGGCTCTTTCAATTTTATGCTCTCCAATAAAGCAAGAAATTGTAGGACAACCAGGGTCTTTATATTTCAAAGCATTATTGTTCTGAAGAATAGCACTTACTTGTTCAGCTAAAAAGGCTTTCTTTTTCACATTTAGTTTCCTCTTCACAGTGCATAGATCTTTTAAAAATTTAGCATAGGAAGGAACCTGTTTAATAGCATCAAGCAAAGGTATATTGATCCTTACCTATTTGAAAGTATCAAAGATTTCAGAGTTGTGATTGACTTTTCTTTGTTTGGTCATGGCTTGAGGAAATGGAAGTGCTGGCGGTGAATCAATCGTTTCTTTGTAATTTTCAGATTCAACCCCTTCCTTACCCTCAAAGATTGACTCATCATCTTTCTCATAAGGTTCAAGAGTGGGTTTTTCAATAACCTTACCACTGCATAGAGTAGTGACTGATTTGACTTGATCCATGTGTTGGCTTCCAGAACTACTTGCATTTGCATTGTAGGCTTCCGGAACTACTTGCATTTGCATTGTATTGCCCCTTGAGATTTTGTTATGGTTGAGATGGAAACTTACCTTTCTCTTGGAAACTGAGAGCAAATGTTAATTTTGCAAGAGTATCTTTAAAATCTGTCATGTTTTGAGCAAATTGAGTATTGATTGTCTCTTGCTTTTCAATGAATGCATGCAATGTTTCCTCAAGATTTCTTCTAGGTCTTTCTCATAAGGTTCAAGAGTGGGTTTTTCAATAACCTTACCACTGCATAGAGTAGTGACTGATTTGACTTGATCCATGTGTTGGCTTCCAGAACTACTTGCATTTGCATTGTATTGCCCCTTGAGATTTTGTTATGGTTGAGATGGAAACTTACCTTTCTCTTGGAAACTAAGAGCAGATGTTAATTTTGCAAGAGTATCTTTAAAATCTGTCATGTTTTGAGCAAGTTGAGTATTGATTGTCTCTTGCTTTTCAATGAATGCATGCAATGTTTCCTCAAGATTTCTTCTAGGAGGTGGAGCATAAGGAGGTGCATATCCATGAGAATTTTGGAAATTGTGGTATGCTTGAAATGGTGGTTGTGAAGTTTGTGCATTGTTGTTCTTACTCTTCTAACTAAAATTTGGGTGATTTGTCCAACCAGGGTTATATGTTTGTGAGTATGGGTTATGGTTGGCCCTTTGGAAACTGTTTAAAGCATGGGCTTGTTCATCGAAACATTCCTTAAAAGAAGGCAAGGTTGGATAATCGTTGGTTGAGTGTTCATTTGTTTCACATATATTGACACACAATGTTTTCAACAAATTTTAATTGACCACTCTTTTTCAATTGTAGTGCCTTGACTTTTCTAGCTAAAGATGCAAACTTGGCTTGAAGATCATGATCTTCCCTAAGGTTGTACATACCTCCACTAAATGTATGAGGTTGAGTTTTACTCGGTGCCTCATAAGTACCCGCGGTGTCCTAATTTTGAGCATTTTCAGCTAACAAGTCTAAGTACTCCATTGCTTCATCAGGGTCTTTATCTTCAAAAGTTCCATTGCACATCAATTCAACCATTTGCCTATCTTTAGGTGTTAACCCTTCATAGAAAAGTGAAACCAATCTCCATATTTCAAAACCATGATGAGGGCAAGTACTAAGCAAGTAGCAATAATAATACTAATAATACTAGTAGTAGTAGTAGTAATAATAAAGAAAAAGAAGAAGAAGAAGAAAAGTTGATGAGAATTTTGTGATGGAAAATTAACGTAATGATTAAACAATGATAATAACAAATGTCAAGGTTAGAGGTTCCACTAATGGTATGTCAAACAAGTATAGTATAAACTCTTATTATTCAATTGGAAACCACACACAAAGGAGGTTCCAATCTAATTATAGATTGTTAACATGATTACATTAGTCATCGTACTCGATTAATGTTAATACTTGTAAATCTCGTCAAGCATTCATGATTATAACTTATGTTAACAACAAATCAAGTTCCTTTCATAGCTCAGGTGTCGGTTATACCATACAGTATGGGCTATGAGAGTGCCAAGTATTTGTTGTACCAAGTGTTATACAACATAAATCAAGATTAGTCATTTAACAAGCAAAACATTAAAGAGTGAACAAGATAACAAATACAAAACATGTTAGTATCAAACATTAAAGTCCATATTAAGTTTACACTATACTTATTCTTACACCATTAGTGTAGCCTTTTCACCTTGACATAATAAACTTAGCTAGACATAATGAATGAAAGAAAAATGAATAAACAAAATAAAAACATAAATAAGATAAAACTTAACTAAGAAAATGAAAGGAAATGAAAGACATAAACTTTATATTAATGAAACCAAATCATAAGCAATACAAAAAATACAAAGAGAGAAAGGAAGAGCATGATCTTGATCTGGAAACCAAGATGCCTAAATGCATGGCAAATGCCTCCTTTTATAGGCCAAAATTGGGAACTATTGATTTGATGACTAATTGATGAGTGGGTGGCCAACTCTTGACTTGGTGACAATCCTTATCTTCTCTTATCTGCCCAAAACATCATTGATAATGTCAAAATTGTAGGCAATTGACTCAGTTTTCAACATGAAAGTTGTAGGCAATTGTCTCAGCTTTCTTGTGTAAAAAATTCAGCTCATTTGGACTTCTAGAACTCCAGATATGGCCAAAATACTGAACAGTGCTCGGGCTGGAGGACAGATTCGGGCTTCTTTGTTGTTGCTATAATTTGGACTTGAAAATGGCCTTTTTAGATCTTGGGCTCCATATGAAAGTTGTAGGCCTATGTCTTACCTTTCCATCCATATAAAGTAGACCTAAATCTGAGATTTATAGCTCCAGATATGACCCAATTACCGAACAGTGTTCCGGTTTGGATTGCACCGACATCTCTTTTCTAATTTTGGTCATCTCTTTGCCCTTGCGATTTAAGTTCTTAAAGTCATCAATCAATCCTTTCATTTATGTGATAGGCCTGCATTTAAAATGAACATTTACCATAAATTAAAGATATCTTATATTATTATAAAACATGCTTTAGTTAAGGAGTTGTTGATACTTCAAGTGCAAAATGATGATATAAAACCTTGATGAAAATGCACTTTTAAGTACTAATCAGTTGACCCATATTTATTCAAATATTGTCCTGATCAAATATTTTGAAGATGCATTCCTGATAATGAATTTTGTTATTCTAAGGCATGTGGGGGCCATTTCTTATCTAGAAAGACAACTGCAAAAATCTTAAAAAGTAGATTTTACTGGCCCAACATGTTCAAGGACTCACATACATTCTACAAGTCTTGTGAAAATTGTCAAAAGTTGGGGTTTATTTCAAAACATCACATGATGCCTTTAAATCCTATTCTTGTCATTGAGATCTTTGACTATTAGGGTATCGATTGCATGGGTCCATTTCCTCCATCATTTGGTTTCTTGTACATATTAGTCGTAGTAGATTATGTTTCAAAATGGATAGAGGCAATTCCAAGTCGAAACAATGATCACAAAATAGTGATAAAGTTTTTGAAAGAAAATATTTTAAGTCAATTTGGAATCCCTCGAGCCATGATAAGTGATGGTGGAACACATTTCTACAATAAGCCATTTGAGTCTTTAATGAAGAAATATGGAATCACACACAAATAATGCACTTTGGGCTTATCGAACTGCTTATAAAACATCATTAAGTATGTCACCTTATAGACTAGTCTATAGAAAACCTTGTCACTTGCCTATGGAACTTAAATATAAAGCTTATTGGGCTATTAAAGATTTCAATTCAAATTTTGATGATGTTAGTCAATTGCGAAAACTACAAATAAATGAGCCTAAGAAAATAAGAAATGATGTATATGAAAATTCAAGAATCATAAAGCAAGAATCAAAGAGTTTTATAACAAGAAAATACCGAGAAAAACATTCAATATTGGTCAAAAAGTCTTACTTTATAATTCTCAACTGTATTTATTTCCTGGAAAACTAAGATCAAGATGGAGCAGTCCTTTTATTGTGAAGCATGTGTTTCCATATGGGGCTTGTGATATCGAGAATCAAAAGAATGACAATGTTTTCAAGGTAAATGGACATCGTTTGAAAGTTTACTTTGATAATTTTTTAGTTGAAAATGACTATTGAATTGGGTGATCCTATATATAAAGATTGATTTTTTTTTTCCTCACATTGTCTTTGTGTTTCTTTTTTAGTGATTTTTGCTAGTTTCTCTCACCCTGGTAAAATGGCGAACAACGGTACTCCATGACTTAAGTTGGTTCTTTTAGTTTCCTATAATAACTGATATTTGTGTATCTATTTGTGCAATTCTTTGAATTTCTTTTCCAATTCTCATTTGAAAATAGACACTAATCTTGAAAAATTGAAAAAGTATTTTCTCGTTTGCCTCAAGATGCGATTACAAAAACTTAACGTGCTAGATATGCAAGATTAAGGTTGTTAATGAATCATGAAATTCCCAAAGATATTCGCTGGTTGATTGAAGCAAAGGTCCGATTATCATGTGAGTCCTCTAATTCCTTCATTTCATACATGCATGGAACAGGTAAAAGCACTTTTGCAAAGAAACATCGTGTAAAATGACTGCAAGTCTGTCACAGATGTGCCAGATGGACTTGTAATGCAAAATGTCATTCTTTAAATCATGAAGATAAAATATAGTTCATTAAGGATGGCCTATAAATCATGAAGATAAAATATAGTTCATTAAGGATGGCCTAAGTAAGGAGTCATTATATAATCTTCTATTGACTCTTGAGATGCACCCTAGTGGAGATATGCATCGTGCAATTCATGATTTGTGGCCACAATTCCATGAAGAACATGTACGACATAGTCTTGGGAATTTGACTAAAAAAGACCCTGTTTGCCAGTTTTTAAGAAAACTGGATGGGACACCTTTCCCCGACCCATAGAGGGCGTTTAAGCTGTTCTTGGACGTAAAACCAAGGGAAGATGTGAGCCACAATCACAACTACTTGTACCTACACATGTTTTAAAAAAATAATAATAATAAAAGAGAAAGAGAGAGAGAAAGAGACCCTAGCTAGCCTACATATAGGTGGTATGATTGCATTTTCACTTTTTCATCTATAACTTCTTCTTTACCTTCCCTTTATTTTTACTAAACCCATACATTCCACATATATCAAAGTGTGTAGAAATGGCAAGTTCCTCAAGTCATCAAATACAAAATATTTGTGTTTTTGGTGGATCTAGTCCTAGGAAAGAAAAAGAGTTTTTAGAATCAGCAAATCATCTTGGTCAGGTATTAGCTGCAAGAAAGATTCATTTAGTATATGGAGGAGGCAACCTTGGGTTAATGGAGGGTGTGTCAATAACTATATTTTTAAGAGGTAGTCATGTTTTAGGGGTCCTCCCCAAAGCTTTTACACAAGGGAACATTATTAGAAACACAATTGGAGAGGAACTATAGGTCTCCACAATGTCTGATCGAATGAATACAATGTTTAAACATGTTGATGCCTTCATTGTCTTGCTAGGTGATCTGGGCACATTGGAAGAGTGATGTAACCATATTATTCGATTGTTTCACCCACATTTACCTAATGTTTTGTCCATGTTTTATATGTAAAATGCCTTGATATTCTTTGTTTTATGTTTTGAAGGCACTTTTGGATGAAAAATGCAAAAGGGAGTAAATTGGAGATAATTGGCAGATTTGATGTTCAGTCGATGTTTTGTGCAGAGCATGATTTCTAGAGATCAAAATGAAGTGATTCCAGTGGCTCTAAAAAGCTAACATCCATACCTTTCTGGAAATGTAATGCAAGAAAAATACAAAGAGGAAGATCATGGAAATCACATCCTTCAAAGTCAAATCTCGTATTCTGCCACTGTTGACCTTTGTCCATTCAAAATTCCATATCTGGAGCTATAGAAGTCCAATTGATGCAAACTCAATTGTTTTGGATTTCTGACTCAAAGGTCTAGAAACGCTCCAATTTTCAGCCAAAAACGATGTCAGATGAGGGCGATATGAGTTTTCAAAGATGACAACTGAATTCTGCCAGCAATCAGGTTTCGTGAAGAAATGAGTCCAAATTATGTTTCGAAGCTTCTAAACTATCATCCAAGTTATAATTTCAGCAATTTAGCCCCTCTACTAAATCAATCTAGAAGGTCAAGAAAAGTAGCCACCAACCTCAATCCACCAACCTCAAATCACCAACCACAAACCAGCTGCAAGTTGGAATGCTGCCATTGTCAAAGAAGGAGGCTACAATGGTGGGTTGTTTGTGGTGACTACTAATGTCAAAGTTTGGCAAGTTTGGCAACCACCATTGTTGATAAAGAAGCAAGAGGAGCTGCCATTGAAGCCTATATATAGACACCAAGAGAGCCAAGAAAGAGGAGGAGGGAGTGCAATAGAATCAAAGAAAGGTGGTAGCAACTAGAAGTGAAGAAACACAAACTCTCCTCTCTACATACTAGAAATAATGCTTTCTTTTATCTTTAGGAGTAGTTGTTCAATAGATATGCAAGGCTAAGCTCTTTTCTTGGTTGCAAGGATGCAGAAACTTTCAGATTTCAAGAACTGTGAGATTTATTCTTCATTTATTTTCAGTTTGTATTATGAATGAGTATGATTGTTTTCCTATGCATGTTTTCTATGATTGTTGTTGATAATTGCTAGAGCGGACTCTAAGTTATTATTGTGAACAATCTATTGCTAAGTTTGATATCAGAACTGGAGTTAGGGTATATAAACTTGTGAAGCAATTAAGCTTGATAATTGTGGCGGAACTACGTTATTAAACTTAGGGAAAACATTCGATCAAAGCAACACAAGCAGACAACTTGGTTGTTAAGATTAATGAATTTATCTAGATCTTAAGGCTGCCATTAGATTAAATCATTAGTGCGGACACTGTGATTATTTGTTGGTTAGGGCTAGTTATACGGCGGATCCGTTAATTAACCAAAGTTAAGAAAAGATAAAAATTCAGAATATAAACTGGAGTTTCATTTTAAGGATCAGTTCAGATCTCTGTAGGTGGATGTGTGCTTGTGACCAAGGTTTGTTTTCTTGATAAATTTTAGTTTTAATTGATTGTGTTCACTAGTTTAATTTCTTCCATATTTAAGATTATCACAAATCAAAACCCCCCAATTGCATAACATATAGCATAAAAATCTGAACTAAATCTTCCTCGTGGGATCGATCCCTTCCTTGCTCTATACTATCTTGTGTGATTTAAATGTAAGGGTAATTAATTTGTGCGACCGCGACATCGCAACAAAGAGATCTTTTATATTTCCTCTTGAACCCAACTTCACATTCACCATAAACTCATCGGTTTATTAAATGTTAATGATTATTATGATAAGTTGTTGTCTTTTCTTGATCATGTTGTGGAACAGGAATTTCTAACATCTTCAGCACGACAAATCATAATCTCTGCCGCTACTACTGAACAATTGATTGACCAACTACAATCTTTCACTCCTATAATTGATCCCTCCATAAGTCGCATAAATTGGACAACTAAGGAAAGCCATAAAAAACTTAGATTGGATTTGAGCCTTCGTTTCTGAAACCTTGTGTTTTATTATTTTGTTTTGCTATTTCTTATATTTGTTTAATTGTGTTTTGGATTTGTTAGTGTTCATTGTTTCAGGTGATCTCTCCTATACTCTATCTTTCTACCTTAGAACATTGAGGACAACGTTTCATTTTGGTTAGAGGGAAGGGGTAGTAGTTGATACTTACAAAAAAAAAAATTTACTAGTTGTGTTTTCTATTTGCAAAACCATTGTTATTATGATGGCAGAGTCAAGGAGTTCTTTTGTTAAAGTGACTCTTGAGACGCAACCTAGTAAACATTCTTAACAAAGTCTATTATAATACTTCTTGAAATATTCAGGTTTGCAAACTCTAGCATTATTATCTATTGCTTTTGCTCATATACTCATTTAACAAATATTTTTAAGCCTTCATTTTCACACACACACTTCAACATATGATTGTGGGTTGCATATTGGATTATAACATTATTTGTGTTCTTTTGTTAAAGGTAACAACTAAAGGAAAGGGATAGTATATAATTTGCAAAAAAAAAAAGAAAAAAAGAAAAAAATAATGATAATAAATGTAATTAAATAAATAAATAAAAATATAGATATGTTTGGTTTCATAGCCTTCCTAACCTAAGCAATTAAGCCCAAAGGGGTGTTTTAACACCAAATAACCTAAAGTCAACTAACTTGAGAGCTATTGGTCCAACGCTTGTTACATGAGTTGAGGAGAAAAGCTTAAAGGAATCAAACATTACACTATCTACGTATCAGTATCTACAACTCGAGTTATTAAGCTCGAAGGGGTGTCTCGACACCTAATGCCCTAAGACCAAATGGTCTGAAAGCTTATTATATGGGTTAGAGATGCATTGTGTTTTAAGTTATATGTATATATAAAAAAAAAGAAAAAAAATATAATAATCCCAACCCAAGGAAGTTAACCCCATCATATTGTTTTCTTCTAATAAAAGCCCCATAATCTATGTTTTCATACATTAAGCACATAAAAAAAAAAGATTTATCAATATCTTGTTTCAATAATATGAAGCAGATATATATAAATTTAATGAAAGTTTGTTTATTTGGATAGAGTAATGGAATTTAAATGATGAATGCCTTGCTTTAGGGAACTTGCAAAATTTTTTTTTATTTTAACGCTTTGATTATTAGGGACTAGTAATAAGCTCCCCGTGTGATTAGTAGTTAAAAGTGCATTTTTATCCGGGTTTTATATCATCATTTTGCTCTTGAAGTATCAATAACTCCTTAACTAGAGCATGTTTTATAATAACAAGTCTGATAATATAAGATACCTTTAATTTATGATAAATGTTCATTTTAAATGCAGGTATTCTCACAATTCAAAGGATTGATTGTTGTGATTAACTATTGAAAGTGAAAGGACAAAGAAAAGGCTAAACTTACGAAGGAGATGTCAATTCACTTCAAATTTGAACACTATTCAGTCATCGGATCATATTTAGAGCTATAGATCTTGGATTTTATATTAATATATATAGCTGGAAAGATAAGAAATAGGCCTACAACTTTTATGTATGGAAAGACTTAAACATGACTTAGAGTTTTACCCATAACTGGAATTCTAGAAGTCCAAATGATCTAAAATTAGGTGTTTGTGTTCTTATATTTTTTATTTAATTTTTTCTTCTTCATAATGTCTAGCTAAGTTAATTATGTCAAGGTGAAAAGGTTTCACTAATGGTGTTAGGATAAGTATAATATAAACTCAATATGAACTTCAATGCTTATATCCTAAACAACTTGCTATTAACATATCTTATCATTTTTATCTTATTAATTCTTAATATCTTATTAAATGGTTAATCTAGATTTATGTTGTATAGCACTTGGTACATCAAATACTTGATCCTTCATAGTCTTCGACCAACATCGTTATTATGAGAGAAACTTGATTTGTTGTCAACATAAGTTAGCATCATGAATAATTGATAAAATTTATAAGGATGTGTTATGCAAATAAGATGATTAATATGATCATGTTGATAATTAATAAAGAGTTTATACCTTACTTATCTCTAATGCTATTAGTGTATCCTCTAGCCTTAACATTTGTTTTTATCATTGTATAATCTTCAAATTAATCTTACATCTCAAAGTCCTATCTAACTCATCTTAACCACCATTATCATTGTTATTGTTGTTATTATTCTTCTTCTTATTATTATTATTATTATTATTATTTATAATTTATATAGTTAACTTCCCTGTGGTTCGATCCTGGTCTTGTCGGGTTATTTATTACTTTGACACTCCTGCACTTGGGATAACATTTGACTCTTTGAGCATGTCACCAATTGAATAATAAAAAGAATTTATACTATATTTGTTTGAAATACTATTATTTGATCCTTACATTGATCTTCCATCTCAAAGTTCTCGTCAACTTCTTCTTCTTCTTCTTTATTGTTGTTGTTGTTGTTGTATTATTGTTGTGTATAATTTATATAATTAACCTCCTTATGGTTTGACCCCGGTCTTGCTGAGTTATTTATTATTTCAACACTCCTGCATTTGGGAAAAGACATCAATCATTTGGTCGTGTCACTATATGAGCTGTTTTTTTTGTCCTAAATGATGCATCATCTAGTTTCTTTCTTTTGTATTATTTTCAAAATAGCATTGTTTTTTTGCTTTAGGGTTTTAATTAAGGAATTTTATCAAACTTCAATTTGGTCCTTTATCTTTTGATTCCTTTCAATTGCATCACCGATTGGCTTGAAACTTTTAATTTTATATAATTATGCCAATGCCAAATTTCATCATCATCCCCAAATTTTAATGAGTTTTTTTTATTTTTATCCTTGATTTTAGATTTATATAAAGTAACTCTTAATTAACCATGAAATTTTCATTTCTTTTCATTTTCATCATTGATTTCAATCAATTTAGTCCCCATCATTTAGCACCTTTTTTATTTTGGTATTTGGCTTCAAACTTATTTAATTTAACCTCTAATTAATACCTAAACTTTTATTTTTTAGCAATTTTACCCCTAATTTCAACTAATTAACTTTGAAAAAAATTAAGTACTGTCCACTAAAATTTCAATTTTCTTAATTAAGCCCAAATTGGACTCCCAAACTTAATTTTTCATCAATTAAATTCCTAATAAAATTAATTTGACTAATTTAAAGTATAATTAAACCTTATAGTTAATGAAATCTTTAAGTTGACCGCAATTAGTTATTAAACATAATTAAACTTTTAATTTAGCCCATAATTAAATCAAATTAACTTATTAAAAATTTAATTATATCTCAAGGCTTAATTTTTATGCAAATTTGTCTAAGAATCATTTAATTTGACCTTGAATTTGCATTATCTCTCTAGTTTTGGGTATAATGGGGGTACAATTAGACTCCAAATTCATTCAAAATTGTATCTTGATCTTCCTCTATATTTGAAAACCTCCAAGCTTATTTTTGCCAAAATGTTAGTCTTATTACTATTATTATTTATTATTTATTTTTTTATTTGAAAAGGAAAGAAGGGTTAAATTTTAGGGAATAACTAACACGAACAAAATATTGATATCTTCTCCCAAGTGTAGGTGTGTCAAAGTAATAAATAACCTAACAAGATCAAGGTAGAACCATAGGGAGGTTAACTAAATAAATTATAAATAATAATAATAATAATAATAATAAGTTAATGAGTATTTTGAGATGTGAGATTAATATGAGGATTAAACAATGATAAAAATAAATGTTAAGGTTAGAGGATCCACTAATGATATTTTAAATAAGAATAATATAATTTTTTTTATTATTCAACTGGAAACCACACACAAAGGAGGTTCCAATCAAATGATTTGTCATTAATAGCTCATTATAAATTGTTAACATGATTATATTAATTATCATATTTAAGTAACATCAAATTTTAAATATTATTAGGAATTCGTGATGCTAACTTATGTTAACTGATTAATATTTAAAAGTTCATTTTTATCAAGGTTTTATATCAGCATTTTGCACTTGAAGTATCAATAACTCCTTAACTAAAACATGTTTTATAATAACAAGTCTAATACTATAAGTGACATAACTAAAAGATTGATATCTTCTCCCAAGTATAGGAATGTCGAAGTAATAAATAACCAGCAAGACCGAGGTCAAACCATGTGGAGATTTATTATATAAATTATAAACAATAATATTACAACAACAACAATAACAACAACAACAATAATAACTGTAGTAATAGTGGTAAAAGTAGTAGTAATAGTAATAGTAATAGTAATAGTAATAATAATAAAGAATAAGAAGAAGAAGAAGTTGATGAGAACTTTGAGATGAAAGATCAATGTGAGGATCAAACAATGATAAAAACAAATGTCAATGCTAGAAGATCCACTAATGGTATTTCAAATAAGTATAATATAAACTTTTCTTATTACTCAATTAGAAACCACACAAAAACGAGGTTCCAATCGGGTTATAAGTTATTAACATGATTACATTAGTTATCTTATTCGAATAATGCTAATACTTGTAAATATTATTAGGTATTCATGATTATAACTTGTATTAACAATAAATCAAGTTCCCTTCATAGCACAGGTGTTGGTTATACTATATGGTTGGGCTATAAAAATGCCAAGTATTTGTTGTACCAAGTATTACATAACACAAATCTAGACTAACCATTTAACAAGCAAAGTATTAAAAGTGAACAAGATAACAAATACAAAACATGTTAGTATCAAACATTAAAGTCCATATTTAGTTTACACTATACTTATTCTTACACCATTAGTGTAACCTTTTCACCTTGACATAATAAACTTACCTAAACATAATGCAAGATAGAAACATAAATAAACAATATAAGAATATAAATAAGATATAACTTAACTAAGTAAAGAAAAGAAAATGAAAGGCATAAACAAGATATTAATGAAAATAAAACTTAAGCATTACAAAAATATAAAAAAAGAGAACAAGAACATGATCTTGATTTGAAAACCAAGATGGTTAAATGCATGACAAATGCCTCCTTTTATAGGCTAAAATTTAAAACTATTGATTTGATGACTAATTGTTGAGTGGGTGACCATATTTTGACTTAGTGACAATCCTTATCTTCTTGTTTGAACAAAACATCACTAATAACATCATATTTGAACCAACTTTATGCATTAAAGTTCTAGAAAATTATCTCAGCTTTCTAGAAAAAAAAAATGAGGTCATTTGGACTTCTAGAACTTCAGAAATGGGCTGAACACTAAACAGTGTCTTAGCCGCATGATATATTCAGACTTTTTAGTTGTTGCAATAATTTGAACTTAAAAACGACCTTTTTAAATCTTGGATTCCACATAAAAGTTTTAGGTTTATGTCTTAGCTTTTCATCCATATAAAGTAGACCTAAATATGAGATATATAGCTCTAGATATGACCTAATTACCAAACAGTATTCCAGTTTGGACTGAACCAACATCTCTTTTCTAAGTTTGGCCCTCTCTTTGTCCTTTCAATTTCAATACTTAAACTCATCAATCAATCCTTTTATTTATGTGATAGGCCTGCATTTAAAATGAATATTTACTAGAAATTGAAACTATCTTATAGTATTAGATATGTTATTATAAAACATGCTTTAGTTAAGGAGTTATTGACACTTCAAGTACAAAATGATGATATAAAACCTTGATAAAAAAATACACTTTTAAGTACTAATCACAGACCCCAATTAGTTTATTACTAATTCCTAGTAATCAAAGCATTAAAATATAAAATAAAAAATAATTTGTAAATTCCACAAAGCAAGGCATTCATCATTCAACTTCCATTAATCTATCTAGATAAATAAACTCTCATTAAATTTGTATATCTGCTCAATTTCTCTTAAACAAGATATTATTAAACTTTCTTTTTGTGCTCAATATATCAACACATAGTTATGAGGCTTTACTTGGAAGAAAACAAAATTTTTGTTCTAATGTTCAAGGTTAACTTGTTTGGATTAAAATTGTTTTCTTTTCCTTTTTCTTTTTTAATATATATACATAGAACTTAAAACACAATGCATTTTTAATCCATGTAACAAGCTTTTATTTAATGACTCCCAGACCAGTTGGTCCTAGGGCATTAGGTGTTGAGACATCCCTACGAGCTTAGGAACTCGGGTTGTAAATATTGATACATAGATAATGCAATATTTGATTCCCTTTACCTTTTCTCCTCAATCCATGTAACAAGCGTTGGGTCAATAGCTTCCAAGTTAGTTGACTTTAGGATATTAGGCGTTAAAACACCCCTTCGATCTTAATTGCTTAGTTTAGGAAGGCTATAAAACTAAACTTATCTATGTTTTTATTATCATCATTTTTTTGCTTTTTTTTATTTTTTTCTTTTGCAAATTATATATTATTCCTTTCCCTTAATTGTCACCTTTAGCAAATAACATAAATAATGTAATAATCCAATATGCAACCCACAATCATATATTAAAGTGTGTGTGTGAAAATGAAAGTTTAAGAATACTTGTTAAATGAGTAGATGAGCAGAATCAATTAATGATAATCTGAGAGTTTGTAAAAATAAATATTTCAAGAAGTATGTTATTGACCTTGTTATGAATATTGCAAATAACCATCGGAAAATATTTACTTAAATGTGTCTCAAGAGTCAACAAAAATTTTCCTTACTCTACCATGCTAATAACAGTTTTGTCAAATGATTTTATTAAAAACAAAAGTAGTTTGTTTTTTTTTTTAAAATGTCAACTACAACCTTCTCCCCCATCTAAAATAAGACATTGTCTTCAATGTCCTAAGGTAGAAAGATGGAGTATAGAAGACATCACCTGAAACAACGAATACTGAAAAACCTGAAACATACTTAAACAAATATAATAAAACAAAATAATATGCTATTAATAAAACCAAAAGACACAAGGATTCGTAAACGAATCTAAGCTTTTTACGGCTTTCCTTAGTTGACCAATTTATGTGACTCATTGAGGGATCAATTATAAAAATGAAAGATTATAGTTGGTCAATCACTTGTTCAGCAGTAGTAGTATAGATTATGATTTGTCATGCTAAAGATGTTAGAAATTCGAGAAATTCTTATTCCACAACATGATCAAGAAAAGACAACAACTTATGATAAAAACCATTAACATTTACCAGACCTATGGGTTTATGATAAATGTGCTATTGGGCCCAAGAGAAAATATGAAAGATCTCTTCCATTGTGCCCAAACCACTTGGTAAGGCAATGAAGGCCTTCACATTGTTAAACATTGCATTCATTCGATCAGACATTGTGGAGACCTATAGTTCCTCTCTAATTGTTTTTCTAATGATGTCCCTTTTTGCTAAAGCTTTGGGGACAACCCCTAAAACTTAACTACCTCCAAAAAATATAGCAATTGACACTCCCCCATTAACCAAAGGTTGCCTCCCCCATACACTAAATGAATCTTTCTCTCAACCAATACCTAACCAAGAAGATTTGCGGATTCTAAAACTCTATTTCTTTTCCAAGACTGAATCCATCAAAAACACAAATATTTTTTATATGATGACTTAAGGAACCTGCCATTTCTACACACTTCTATATCTGTTGAATATATGGTTGAGTAAAAATGAAGGGAAGGAAGAAAAAAATTTATAGATGAGAAATTGAAAAAGCAATCATACCACCTATATTTAAGCCAGTTATAGTCTCTCTCTCTTTCTCTCTCTTTTAAAAACATGTATATATACAAGTAATTGTGATTATAATTCATATCTTTTCTTGGTTTTACATCCAAGAAAAGCTTAAACGTCCTTTATGGGTCGAGGATAGGCTTCCTATCCAGTTTTTTTTTCAAACTGGCAACACATGGTCTTTTTTAGTTAGATTCCCAAGATTATGCCAAGCATGTTCATTATAAAAATACGGTTATAAGTCATGAATTGCACAATGCATATATATGTTATAATGAGACTTAAGAGTTAATAGATGATTATCTAAATACTCTCTATAGTTTGAAATAAATCCTACCTTTTGACAATTTTCATATGTTTTGCAGAATGCATGTGAGTCCTTAAACATGGTGGGTTAGTAAAATCTACTTTGTACAATTTTTGCAATCCTTCTTTTTACAAAAAATGATCCCCAAATGCCTTAGAGCAGCAAAATTTAATGACACTACTTACCTCATTATTAGGAATGCACCTTTGAAATATTTGAATAAATAAAGGTCATCCCAATAAAAGTTTTGCTCATCGCTTAAAAAGCTTTTTTTATTTTGGTTATCCAAATAAGCTGGCAAAAATATTGAAGTAAGAAAATTGATATTTTTAGCAAACTAAGAGAAAGTAAAGATTCATCAGGAAGGTAATCATTCATTAGTGTGATGGATGTCGAATCTAGTGTCAATTTTGACAAATGATCCGTGATAACATTTTCGGTGCCTTTTTCACCTCGATTTCTTCCTATTTGAAAGTTTCAAAGATTTCAGAATTGTGATTTACTTCCTTTTGATTGGTTATGGCATGAGGAAATGGAAGTACTAGTAGGGAATCAATCTTTTTTTTGCAATGTTCTTAACCCCTTCCTTACCCTTAAAGTTTATCTAATAATATAAGATACCTTTAATTTGTAAATGTTCTTTTTTTTTGGCATGTGGTAAATGTTCATTTTAAATGCAAGCCTATCACATAAATGAAAGGATTGATTGGTGACTTTAAGAACTTAAATTGCAAGGATAAAAAGATGGCCAAACTTAGAAAAGAGACGTTGGTGCAATCCAAACCGGAACACTGTTCGGTAATTGGGTCATATCTAGAGCTATATATCTCAGATTTAGGTCCAATTTATATGGATGGAAAGGTAAGACATACGCCTACAACTTTCATATGGAGCCCAAGATCTAAAAAGGCCATTATCAAGTCCAAATTGTAGCAACAACAAAGAAGCCCGAATCTGTCTTCCAGCCCGAGCACTGTTCGGTATTTTGGCCATATCTGGAGTTCTAGAAGTCCAAATGAGCTGAACGTTTTACACAAGAAAGCTGAGACAATTGCCTACAACTTTCATGTTTGCAACTGGCTCCAATTTTGACGTGATCAATGACGTTTTGGGTATACAAGAGAAGATAAGGATTGTCACCAAGTCAAAAGTTGGCCACCCACTTATCAATTAGTCATCAAATCAATAGCTTCCAATTTTGGCCTATAAAAGGAGGCTTTTGCCATGCATTTAGGCATCTTGGTTTCCAGATCAAGATCATGCTCTTCCTTTCTCTCTTTGTATTTTTTGTAATGTTTATGCTTTGCTTTCATTAATATTAAGTTTATGCCTTTCATTTCCTTTTCTTTACTTAGTTAACTTTCATGTTCTTATTTTGTTTATCTATTTTGCTTTCTTTCATTATGTCTAGCTAAGTTAGTTATGTCAAGGTGAAAAGGTTACACTAATGGTGTAAGAATAAGTATAGTGTAAACTTAATATGGACTTTACTGTTTGATAGTAACATGTTTTGTATTTGTTATCTTGTTCACTCTTTAATACTTTGCTTGTTAAATGACTAATCTTGATTTATGTTGTATAACACTTGGTACAACAAATGCTTGGCACTTTCATAGCCCATACTGTATGGTATAACCGACACCTGAGCTATGAAAGGAACTTGATTTGTTGTTAACATAAGTTATAATCATGAATGCTTGACGAGATTTACAAGTATTAGCATTAATTGAATAAGATGACTAATGTAATCATGTTAACAATATATAATCTGATTGGAACCTCCTTTGTGTGTGGTTTCCAATTCAATAATAAGAGTTTATACTATACTTGTTTGATATACCATTAGTGGAACCTCTAACCTTGACATTTGTTATTATTATTGCTTAATCCTTACATTAATTTTCCATCTCCAAGTTCTCATCATCTTCTTCTTCTTCTCTTTCTTTATTATTATTATTATTAGTACTACTACTACTACTACTACTACTACTACTACTACTACTACTACTACTACTATTATTATTATAGTTATTATTGTTATTGTCATTTTTGTTATTATTGTTATTACTATTATTATTGTTGTTGTACTATTGTCGTTTATAATTTGTACAATTAACCTCCCTGTGGTTCGACCTCGGTCTTGCCGGGTTATTTATTACTTCGACACTCCTATACTTGGGAGAAGACATCAATCTTTTAGTCGTGTCAAGTTTTTGGCACCGTTGCCGGGGAGGTAAGTTCTTGTATAAATTATAGTATTTATTTTGTTTTCTCTTTTCACTTTTCTTGTATATAACTTTGTTTCTTTTTATTTTGTTTTCTTCCTCCTTCTTTTGCTTTCTTCTTCTTTTTTTATTTCATTCCTACACGTGCATGAAAGTGTGGTCACGTACATCAAGTGGTAGACTTTGTAGGGTATCCTCATCATTTTCAGAAAATATGGCCGAAGAAGATAATCTATCACTTCATAATGAAAATAATGAGAATAACCGTGCTAGAACACTTAGAGACCACATGAATCCCACAACAACAAGCGCACCATCATGCATAGTTTTTCCTCCCGATGCATCTCATTTTAATTTTAAACCAGGTATTATTCAACTTTTACCTTCTTTTCATGGCTTAGAATTGGAAAATCCATACTTGCATTTAAGGGAATTTGAGGAGGTCTGCAACACATATAATAATTTAAATTGTAGCATGAACACCATCAGATTAAAGCTTTTTCCTTTTTCATTAAAAGATAAAGCTAAAACATGGCTACAAAATTTAAGACCAGGATCCATTCGTGCTTGGGATGAAATGCAACAACAATTTTTAAAAAAGTTTTTCCCATCTCATAGAACAAACTCTTTCAAGAGACAAATCACCACTTTCACTCAAAAACCAGGAGAAACATTTTACCAATGTTGGGATAGGTATCGAGACTTGCTTAGTACTTGCCCTCATCATGGTTTTGAAACATGGAGATTGGTTTCACATTTCTATGAAGGGTTAACACCTAAAGATAGGCAAATGGTTGAATTGATGTGCTCTGGAACTTTTGAAGATAAAGACCCTAATGAAGCAATGGAGTACTTAGACTTGTTAGCTGAAAATGCTCAAACTTGGGACACTGCGGGTACTTATGAGGCACTGAGTAAAACTCAACCTCATACATCTAGTGGAGGTATGTACAACCTTAGGGAAGATCATGACCTTCAAGCCAAGATTGCATCTTTAGCTAGAAAAGTCGAGGCACTAGAATTGAAAAAGAGTGGTCAATTAAAATCTATTGAAAACATTGTGTGTCAAATTTGTGAAACAAATGAACACTCAACCAACGATTGTCCAACCTTGTCTTCTCTTAAGGAATGTCTCCATGAACAAGCCCATGCTTTAAACAGTTTTCAAAGGGCCAACCACAACCCATACTCCCAAACATACAACCCTGGTTGGAGGAATCACCCAAATTTCAGTTGGAAGAGTGAGAACAACAATGCACAAACTTCACAACCACCGTTTCAAGCACACCATAATTTCCAAAATTCTCATGGATATGCACCTTCTTATGCTCCACCTTCTAGAAGAAATCTTGAGGAAACATTGCATGCATTCATTGAAAAGCAAGAGACAATCAATACTCAACTTGCTCAAAACATGACAGATTTTAAAGATACTCTTGCAAAATTAACATCTGCTCTCAGTTTCCAAGAGAAAGGTAAGTTTCCATCTCAACCACAACAAAATCCCAAGGGGCAATACAATACAAATGCAAGTAGTTCCGGAAGCCAACATATGGATCAAGTCAAATCAGTCACTACTCTACGCAGCGGTAAGGTTATTGAAAAACCCTCTCTTGAACTTTATGAGAAAGATGATGAGTCAATCTCTGAGGGTAAGGAAGGGGTTGAATCTGAAAATTGCAAAGAAACGACTGATTCACCGCCAGCACTTCCATTTCCTCAAGCCATGACCAAACAAAGGAAAGTCAATCACAATTCTGAAATTTATGAAATTTTCAAACAGGTAAGGATCAATATACCTTTGCTGGATGCAATTAAACAGGTTCCTTCCTATGCTAAATTTTTGAAAGATCTCTGCACTGTGAAGAGGAAACTGAATGTGAAAAAGAAAGTCTTTCTAGCCGAACAAGTAACTGCTATTCTTCAGAACAATAATGCTTTGAAATATAAAGACCCTGGTTGTCCTACAATTTCTTGCTTTATTGGAGAGCATAAAATTGAAAGAGCCTTACTTGATCATGGTGCTAGTGTGAATTTACTTCCATATTCAGTTTTTCACAGTCTCAATCTAGGTGAGTTAAAACCAACTTCTATATCTCTTTTACTTGCCGATAGATCTATAAAAGTGCCTAGAGGAATAATTGAAGATGTGTTAGTACAAGTCGATAAATTCATTTATCCTGTGGATTTTATTGTCTTGGACACGGAACCTGTTGAAGCATGTAATTCATTTCCTGTTATTTTAGGACGTCCATTTCTTGCAACCTCTAACGCATTGATTAATTGTAGGAATGGACTGATGAAGCTATCATTTGGAAACATGACATTGGAGATGAATATTTTCAACATTTGCAAGCAACCTGGAGATGATAATGATTTACAAGAAGTAGATCATATTGACGAATTAGTTTATGATCAACTTGAATCTACTTTAAGTAAAAATGAGTTGGATGAATCTGAAGATTTGCAAATGATTTATTCTGAGGAAGAAATCACGGATGAGAAACGCACAGAAAATGTTGATGCGAATCTTTTGTCAATAGTGATAACAGATTCGACATCTGGCATCACACCAATTAATGATTACTTTCCTAACGAATCCTTACTTTCTCTTAGTCTAATGCCTTGGTATGATAAAAATATCAATTTTCTTGCTTTAGGAGATTTGCCAGCTGATTGGACTACCCAAGACAAAGAAAAGTTTTTGAACGAAGTGAAGAATCTTTATTGTGATGACCCTAACTTATTCAAATATTGTCCTGATCAAATATTTCAAAGATTCATTCCCGACAATGAGGTAAGTAGTGTCATTAAACTTTGTCATTCTGAAGCATGTGGAAGTTATTTCTCGTCAAAAAAGACAACTGCAAAAATCTTTCAAAATGGATTTTATTGGCCCACCATGTTTAAGGACACACATGCATTCTGCAAAACTTGTGAAAATTGTCAAAAAATTGACACTGGTCAAAAAGTTTTGTTTTATGATTCTCAACTCTATGCATTCCCTAAAGAGCTAAGATTAAGATGGACCAATCCTTATGGGGCTTGTGATATTGAGAATTCAATGAATGACAATGATTTTAAGGAAAATGGACATCATTTGAAAGCTTACTTTGATAATTTTCCTAGTGAAAATGAATCAGCTGGTTTGAATGATCTTGTAGATAAAGGTTGATTATTTTGTTTTCCTCACATTTTCTTTTTTATGTTTCTTTTTGAGTGATTTTTGCTAGTTTCTCTCACCCCGGTCAAATGGCGGATAACGGTACTCCGTGACTTAAGTTGGTTCTTTTAGTTTCCCACAATTACTGATATCTGTGTATATATGTGTGCAATTCTTTGAAGCTCTCTTCCAATTCTCATTTGAAAATGGACACTAATCTTGAAAAATTGAAAAAGTATTTTCCCGCTCTACCTCAGAATGCGATTACAAAAATTTACCGTGCTAGATGTGCAAGATTGAGATTGTTAATGAATCATGGAATTCCTGAAGATATTCGCTGGTTGATTGAAGCAAAGGTCCGATTATCAGGTGGTCTAGGCACATTGGAAGAGATCTTTCATATTTCCTCTTGGGCTCAATTGCACATTCACCATAAACCCATAGGTTTGTTAAATGTTAATGGTTATTATGATAAGTTGTTGTCTTTTCTTGATCATGCTGTGGAACAGGAATTTCTAACATCTTCTACACGACAAATCATAATCTCTGCTACTACTGCTGAACAATTGATTGACCAACTACAATCTTTCATTCCTGTGATTGATCCTTCCATGAGTCGCATAAATTGGTCATCTACGGGAAGCCATAAAAAGCTTAGATTGGATTTGAGCCTTCATTTGTGAATTTTTGTGTCTTTTGGTTTTATTATTGTGTTTTGTTATTTCTTATTTTTGTTTCAGTGTGTTTCAGGTTTTGTCAGTGTTCGTTATTTCAGGTGATATCTTCTATACTCTATCTTTCTACCTTAGAACATTGAGGACAATGTCTCGTTTTGGTTGGGGGGAGAGGGTAGTAGTTGATAAAAAAAAAATTGTTTTTCATTTCATAAAGCATGTGCATAATTGTTGTTACTAGGATGGTAGAGTAAAGGAGTTCTTTTGTTAAAGTGACTCTTCAGACGCATCTTAGTAATCATTCTTAACAAGGTCTATTATAATACTTCCTGAAATATTCAGGTTTACAAACTCTCGTATTGTTACCACTTAATTCTGCTCATATACTTATTTAACATGTATTCTTAAATCTTAATTTACACACACACACTTTAACATATGATTTTGGGTTGCATATTGGATTATTACATTATTTATGTTCTTTTGTTAAAGGTAACAACTAAGGGAAAGGGATTGTATATAATTAAAAAAAAGAAAAAAAAAGAAAAAAAAAGAAAAAAAAATGATGATAATAAAAATGTAGATAAGTTTGGTTTCGTAGCCTCCCTAACCTAAGCAATTAAGCCCGAAGGGGTGTTTTAACACCTAATGCCCTAAAGTCAACTGACTTGGGAGCTATTGGCCTAACGCTTGTTACATGGGTTGAGGAGAAAAGCTTAAGGGAATCAAACATTGCACTATCTACATATCAGTATCTACGACCCGAGTTACTAAGCTCGTAGGGGTGTCTTAACACCTATTGCCCTAAGACCAACTGGTCTGGGAGTCATTAGCTGAAAGCTCGTTACATGGGTTAAAGATGCATGATGTTTTTAAAGTATATGTATATAGAGTTAAAAAAAAAAAAGAGACAAAAAAAAAGATAAAAATAGTAATCCCAACCCAAGGAAGTAAACCTTAAGCATTAGAACAGAAATTTTGTTTTCTTTCAAGAAAAGCCCCATAATCATGTGTTGATACATTGAGCACAAAAGAAAGGTTTATTAATATCTTGTTAAGAGGTATTGAGCAGATATATAAATTTAATAAGAGTTTGTTTATCTGGATAGATTAATGGAAGTTAAATGATGAATACCTTGCTTTGTGAAATTTGCAAATTTGTTTTCTATTTTAACGCTTTGATTACTAGGGACTAGTAATAAGCTGGTTGGGGGGTGTGATTAGTACTTAAAAGTGCATTTTTATCATGGTTTTATATCATCATTTTGCACTTGAAGTATCAATAACTCCTTAACTAAAATATGTTTTATAATAATGTATCTAATAATATAAGATACCTATAATTTGTGGTAAATGTCTATTTTTAATGCAGGCCTATCACATAAATGAAAGGATTGATTGATGACTTGAAGAACTTAAATTGCAAGGATAAAGAGATGGCCAAACTTAGAAAAGAGATGTCGGTGCAATCCAAACCGGAACACTGTTCGGTAAATGGGTCATATCTGGAGCTATATATCTCAGATTTAGGTCCAATTTATATGGATGGAAAGGTAAGACATAGGCCTACAACTTTCATATGGAGCCCAAGATCTAAAAAGGCCATTATCAAGTCCAAATTGTAGCAACAACAAAGAAGCCCGAATCTGTCTTCCAGCCCGAGCACTATTCGGTATTTTGGCCATATCTGGAGTTCTAGAAGTCCAAATGAGCTGAAATTTTTACACAAGAAAGCTGAGACAATTGCCTACAACTTTCATGTTTGCAACTGGCTCCAGTTTTGACGTTATCAATGACGTTTTGGGCAGACAAGAGAAGATAAGGATTGTCACCAAGTCAAAAGTTGGTCACCCACTTATCAATTAGTCATCAAATCAATAGTTCCCATTTTTGGCCTATAAAAGGAGGCATTTGCCATGCATTTAGGCATCTTGATTTCCAGATCAAGATCATGCTCTTCCTTTCTCTCTTTGTATTTTTTATGCTTTGTTTTCATTAATATTAAGTTTATGCCTTTCATTTCCTTTCCTTTACTTAGTTAACTTTTATGTTCTTATTTTGTTTATCTATTTTGCTTTCTTTCATTATGTCTAGCTAAGTTAATTATGTCAAGGTGAAAAGGTTACACTAATGGTGTAAGAATAAGTATAATGTAAACTTAATATGGACTTTAATGTTTGATACTAACATGTTTTATATTTGCTATCTTGTTCACTCTTTAATACTTTGCTTGTTAAATGACTAATCTTGATTTATGTTATATAACACTTGGTACAACAAATGCTTGGCACTTTCATAGCCCATAATGTATGGTATAACCGACACCTGAGCTATGAAAGGAACTTGATTTGTTGTTAACATAAGTTATAATCATGAATGCTTGACGAGATTTACAAGTATTAGCATTAATTGAATAAGATGACTAATGTAATCATGTTAACAATATATAATCTGATTGGAACCTCCTTTGTGTGTGGTTTCCAATTCAATAATAAGAGTTTATACTATACTTGTTTGATATACCATTAGTGGAACCTCTAACCTTGACATTTGTTATTATCATTGTTTAATCGTTACATTAATATTCCATCTCAAAGTTCTCATCATCTTCTTCTTCTTCTCTTTCTTTATTATTATTATTATTATTACTACTACTACTACTACTACTACTACTACTACTACTACTACTACTACTACTACTACTACTACTACTACTACTACTACTACTACTACTACTACTACTACTACTACTACTACTACTACTACTACTACTACTACTACTACTACTACTACTACTACTACTACTACTACTACTACTACTACTA
>NW_011500703.1:39609-62109 GCF_000495115.2 Populus euphratica | reverse complement strand
TATCCTTTTATTCCTCTCATCCCAGATTATATAAACCAGAATACCAAGGGAGGCTCTCCTCATTCTTCCAACAGCATTGTTACCGATTCTTGAGAGACCCCGAATGGCACTGAGCAGAGAAGACATGGTCCTTGATATACGAAGCCAATTTTTAATCTTAAGCCAAAGAGAAGAGGTCCAAGTGCAACCAAAGAACAGATGGCTATGACTCTCTTCTTCCACTTGGCAGAAGACACAAGAGGAATCAGTTTGGAGAAAGTGGAGTCTACCTCGCGTGCAAAGCCTTCCCAAAACTGCCAACCACAGGATAAAATTGTATCTGGGCATGGACCAAGACTCCCAGACAACTTTTCTCCACCGGACAAGAGAGTTACGAACCCGAAGAAAATCATAAGCATGAGCAGTGAAAGGACCTGTAGAGGTGCTCCAGTGAGCCATCAGAGAGACAGTATTGGATTGACCACCTCCCATTTCAACAAGATTATCACGTAGGATGATGATGGATTTCCATAAAGGCGAGGAAGTTGGGGAAGCTCCGGTGTTCCAAATGGAGTGAGAATGTAAATAGTAATGATGGACCCATTGAATCCAAATGGAATCAGCTTTAAGATGAATTTTCCATATGTGTTTAGCAAGATAACTGTTATTGCGAGCCTTTATGTCAAACAAGCCTAGGCCACCTTCAGCTTTAGGAAGACAAACTGTACGCCAAGCTACCAAAGCAGATTTACTCCTAGAGACATTGCCAGTCCACAAGAAATTTCGGCAGAGACTCGTGATTTGCTTGATAACAGTATCGGGGACAGGGAATATATTCAACCAAAAGTGAACCATGCCAAAAAGGACTGATTTGAGAAGCTCCACTCTCCCAGCATAGCTAAGATGCTTCCCCAGCCAACCATAAATAGTAGAGTGAATCTTGTTGAGAAGGGGAGAGAACTGACTGGCTAGGAGACGGTGGGGACTTGAGGGAACGCCAAGATAGCGAAATGGGAAGGATCCCTCAACGAAGCCAGTGTCCTGGAGAATGAGCTGCTTAATGCTGTCTGTGACTCCGCCAAAAAATATAAAGGATTTGTTGGCATTAATCTCTAGACCGGAAACCTCTCCAAAAGAAACTAGTTGCGAAAAAAGAGTAGAAACTAATTGCCTATCTCCTCTTGAAAGTAGGATCACATCATCTGCAAAAGCAAGATGGGAAATGCCTAGAGAATTACATTTGGGGTGGAACCGAAAGCCAGGAGATAGAGAAGCCATACGAAGCATTCTGGAGAGATATTCCATGCATGCAAGAAAGAGATATGGGGATAAAGGATCACCTTGTCGAACCCCATTCTTCCCTGGAAAGAAGCCAAAGATGCTACCATTAACGGCTACAGAATATGAAGTAGTCTCAACACACTGCATAATTAAGTGAACGAAGTGGTTGGGAAAACCAAGCATTAACAAGAGCTGTCGAAGGAAAGGCCATTGGACTGAATCAAAGGCTTTTCTAAAATCAATCTTCAACAAGCAACGGGGAGAAGATCTTTTCCTTTCATAATCTCGGAGAAGCTCTTGGAGCAAATGAATATTGTCAGCCATAAGTCTACCACCCAAAAAAGCGTTTTGCATAGGACTAATAATATTTGAGAGAGCATGAGATAGTCTCACTGCAAGGAGCTTAGCAATGACCTTATATATAACATTACAGCAGGAAATCGGACGAAAATCAGAGGCAAAAGAAGAGTTGGTAGATTTAGGAATTAAAGCAATGATAGAGTGATTGATTTGCTTAAGCATGGCGCCAGACTCAAAGAAATCCCTTACTGCACGGCAGAAATCCCCACCTATAACATCCCAAGACTTTTTGAAAAAACAAGATGAGTAACCATCAGGCCCTGGAGCTTTATCATCATCAATAGCAAATAGAACATTCTTGATGTCCAAATCAGTGAATAGAGCAAGAAGAGAAGCGTGAGTGTTAGCATCCAGGCAAGGGCCATGCTGAATGACAGAGCTATCAAGAGGAAGGGTGTCTTTAGATGTGCCAAGTAAGTGGCTAAAATAATCAACAAACACCGTCCCCACTTCATCAATAGAAGTAGTAATAGTGCCATCACTACGATGAATTGCCGGAATATAATTCTGCCAATGCTTCCTGCTCATTAGTGCATGAAAAAAAGAAGAGCCTTGGTCACACTCTTTGAGAAAAGTAAATTTGAGCTTTTGAGAGAAAAATTGACGTTCAGCTGCTTTGAGATGAAGAAACTGTTGCCGAAGGAGCTTATCCGCTGCGAGGAGTTGAGGATTATCTTTGTCATTAGAGAAGATAGTTTGATGGTGGTCTAAGGCTGCCTCTGCACGAGCAACCCTAGCAGAGATATGACTGTAGTGCAGTCTATTGAGTTCTCTTAGAGGCCCTTTAAGAGCTTTGAGCCGCTTACAAAAGGTGAACATAGGCGACCCATAAAAATCATGATGCCAGTTAGCTGCAACCAAGTCTGAGAAGCTGTCATGGTGAGTCCATATATTAAAGAATTTGAAGCTCTTCTTACCAATAAGAGACCTAGACTGGAGAGTGACAGTAACAAGAGAATGATCAGAGAAAGCACCAGGATTGTCAAAATGGACGTGAGCAGAGGCATGAGCTGGAGACCAAAGTGAATTAACGAGAGCACGATCAAGTTTGGTCCAGACCTTGCCGTTGGACCAAGTGTAGTGGCATCCAGAATAATTTAAATCTATTAGCCCCATATCTGAGCAACACTGCCTGAAGTCTGCAGTCTCATAAGTGGACACTGCTTCCCCATTATGCTTGTCATCTTGAGATAAAACAAAATTGAAGTCGCCTAAAATAATCCAAGGGGAATTGGGACTCCAGTTTCTCAAGTCACTCCAAAGAGTTCTCCTAGCAAGTAGAGTATTAAAACCATAAACGAAGGTGGCATAAATGCTGAACTGATGAACCCGACTAGAGATAAGAACATGAAGACCTTGAGCTGAAACGTCAAGTAATTCAACATGAACAGTAGCAGGGTTCCAGAAAACTACAATGCGAGCTGATGAGGCTACTTCTGCATTGGAATGAACTTTCCATTTCTTCAACCAAAATTGCTGCATCGAAGATACTTTAGACAAAGCTAATTTAGTTTCCAAAAGACCACAAATATCTAAGTTATGTTTCCTCATGAGGTTGACGACCTCATGCTGTTTCAGAGGGTTATTTAACCCCCTGATATTCCAACAACGAATAATCATCAAGAGTGGGGGATGGGAGGCAACCCCTTACCCCTGCCAGAAACACCATTGGTGAGCTGTTGAGCCCGTTTGCTTATGGGCATCCTAATTGAACAAGATGTGCACTAACCTGGTGCGCTTATAGCAACCACAGATTTGCCATGAGTAGTCCCAGAATCCACTTCAAGAGGGGGTGCTGATATGGTGTGAATGACAGGTGTTGAGGGATGAAGTTGGCTTTCCTCCTGAACCGGATGAGTGGCTTTGTGAGATAGGTGAGAGTCCACCTGACGGGATTTCAAAGAATCCCTTGAGGGGGAGTGCTTGCGTCTCCCTTTTTTCCGTTGAACAACTTCCCATCCATCAGGATTAGATGTAGCATCTCGTCTCATGGTGTCCAACTCAGTCTCAATCGGAGTTGAATGGGGAATAGAAGCATTCGGCAAGCTTACCTCTGGCTTGTCATTCACAGAAGGACCTTGTTGAGGTTCCAGACAATTGCAAACAGAATTCCGGCCTGTGGGAGCAGGGGCAACAAAGACAGATGTCTTTGGATTTGTTGTAATATTAGAAGTCGGGATGTTGGTGCAAGTGGAAGTTAAATGTCCAAGTTTTCTACAATGCTTGCAGAAACGTGGGAGAGTTTCATACACAACTTGTTGATGAAGTATGTGGCCATTCGGCAAAGTAACTTCAATGGAGGAAGGCAGATCAGACAGTAAATTTACTTCAACCAATACTCTGGCATAGGAAAGTCTGGCCATAGAAGCAGTAAACATATCACTTTGAACAGGTCTGCCAAGAACACTAGCTATTTTTGATAAGCATTTGAGTGACCAACATTTAAGTGGGAGATTAGGGAATTTAACCCATACCGGAACAGTGTGCATCTCTGTAGATGAGAATTCAAAATACTCTGTCATTGGCTTAAGGATGAGAGGCCTACCATAAACTAAATAAGGACCACCATCTAAAACATGCGATTTGTCAGCATCATTGTCAAAAGTAAAAATCAACCAACCAGAATCATGGATAGTTATGGATGCCTCACATTGCCATGTGTTGACAATGAGATTCTGCAAAGCTTTAAAGCCTGGTGAACGGCCAGCAATATAACCAACAAGGCAACGCTTCCAAAGATCACATTTAATGTCTAAGTCATCATCAAATAAATTACAGCCTCGAGTATCAGTAAAAGCAGAATAATGGAGGAGCTTAGGGCAACGAGTATTGTCACGATTAGAAACAAACAGATTACGCCAAGAGCTAGAAGAAGGCTCAAAGTGGTTGGGATTACCACTTACCACATGATCCACAAGAGCTGACTTGGAGTTAGTGGGAACTGACGTGGTGCATGTGGCCTTGGCAACAACATCTGGCTGGCCAGATACAGGGGAAGCAACATCAGCAGATTGGACAACTACAGGGGACCCAACAGTGGTTGGCTGAGCACTTGGTGAGGATGCAACAGGAACAGGTGGGACCAATACCACTAGAGAGGTGAAAAATTTAGAGCCCCCTGCATAATCCTCAGGAGAAGAATCAAAATCCACTTCCTCATCTTCCAAATCTTCTTCATCAGACCAATCATCGACAAGAACTGGTTAATACTGGGGGATGGATCAGCGTGATGCTGAGGCTCTGAACCATGCGGGGAAGAGATGACATGATGATCAGTACAGGTACGATTAGGGGCTGAAGCATTCGGCGGGCTGTGATTCAAATTTGAATTGTGATGCACTGTAGCATGAACAGTACGAGACAAAGAAGGGGCCGCTAAAGCTAGAACAGTTAAATCATGAAGAAGTTCAGAATTTTGCTATTTCAACTGAGATTTATGGGACCCAGTCTTCTTCTTTTTGTTAGCCATAACTAGAAGGAAGATAAGAAACAGCAGATCATAAGAACGGAGAAAGCAAACAGTGGCAGGAGATTAGTGTGCACGAGGGAAAAGCTTCATACGGAAGGAGAGCATCTCTCTCTAATTTCTCTCTCTAACTGACTCTAACTGAGAGCTCTTTCTTGATGAAAACAGAGCTCTTTCTTTTTTTTTGATCAAATGTAAGAATTATATAGATCAAAAAGAGCAAGGCAAGCTTGCAGAACAGGTTGAAAACCAGCAGAACAAAAAAAAAATATACATATCCAAAACAAAAAAAGGGAACAAACTCCCTTAAACAAACCATAATAAAACAAGCTCACAAATAGAAAGTAGCAGAAACAGAAGACGTAGATGGATCAACCGTAGCTACTGGAGAAGCCCACAAGCTAAAGCCAAAACCACACAAGCTGATGATCATAATAGAGAGCCATGCGGAAAATCCATGGATGATGAATGTTATACGATCCGGATAATCATTCTACCATCCAGATAGAGACAAAACTAGCCATGGAGACAATTACTAGCCATCCATGCAAAGCATGCCCATCCAAGCAGAGACGTAGGGGACCATCCAAGCAAATAAAACCACATGCACGTGGAGGAAGGGCCCTTTCATCATCACATCTAGAGACATGAGCCACAGCCAATTCAAAGATGTCGGCCAACAACTGAATTACCAAGCAAATAAGGCCACATGCACATGGAGGTAGAGCGCTTACATCATCACTTCTAGAGACATGAGAAGTTGTTTGCAGGCACAAAGGTGATCCTGTCTTCTGGGCTTCTGTTGTTTGGGAATAATGGTCCCTTCCAAGACATAGTTTCTGCTTATGGTTGGCAATGTTGGGCAAACTTCGAACAAGAGACCGTCTCCAATTCCTCTCCTCAGATCCTATATGTCCCCTTTGTTTGAATGCAGATGAATCTCATGCCCATCTCTTTTTCAGTTGTGACTGGTCGTCCTTGCTATGGAGAAAAGCCACATTCTGGCTCCAGCTTCACACTAATATACCCTCCTTACCTAGAGCCACTCAGGTCCTACAAAATAATAAAAAAGGTCTTCAAGCAAGAATGAGAAGAGTTTCACTTGCTATTCTTGTTTATCTAATTTGGGAGGAACGAAATAGGCGAATCTTTAACAACGCTAGAAAATCTGTGGAGGCTATTCTCAGGAAGTTTCAGATATTGTTCTACACCGTTCTGTATTTCCATGAAAAAAACCCCTAGCCTATAGTGTTGCTCGTTGAATGATCTATTTGGATGTGCATACCCTGCATGATTCTCCGGTCCCTTCTCTATTGAGCCTCTGTTCTGCATGGGGTAGATTATAGCTCCCACTCGGCCATATAAAATGAAGCATCATGAGATAGCTGCTCCACCCATGCAGAAATGAGGAATCATGAGAGCCCACTACTCCTCAGAAGTTCTTGCATGAGATTGATATTGTCTGCCATGAGTCTGCCACCTAGAAAAGCATTCTGAGAAGGATGAATGATGTCATGCAGAACGTGAGCCAGCCTCCCTGCAAGAATCTTGGAAATAACTTTGTAAGTGATGTTGCAGCATGAAATGGGTCGATAATCTACAGCTGAGTTGGCATTAGCTGACTTAGGGACCAGGGCTATAGTAGAATGATTGATTTGTTTGAGAATCTCCCCTGAAATAAAGAAGTCCTTAACAGCTGAACAAAATTCATCTCCAACAATGCTCCAGGCTTTTTTAAAGAATGCGGAAGTGTATCCATCTGGGCCTGGAGCTTTATTGTCATTCATATTGAAGAGAACTTGTTTGATGACATCAGTAGAGACTGGAGCAAGGAGAAAATCATGGCAATCATCACTAAGACAAGGCCCACTTTGCACCACCTCAGTGCGCAGTGGCATGGTTTGCTTGGAGGTCCCTAGGATCTCTTGATAGTAGGAGACAAAAACTCTACCAACCTCTTCAGTCGAAGAAGTTAGCATACCATCACTTCGGACAATGGCAGGGATGTGGTGTCTTATGTGGCGATGGTTCATTAAAGAGTGAAAGAATCTAGTTCCCTTGTCGCAATCTTTGAAGAAGGCACATTTCAACTTTTGGCCAAAGAACATTTTCTCGGAAGATTTGAGATTAACGAGGTGTAATCTTTGCTGTTTTTCAAGAGCTAGGAGATTACCATTTTCTATGTCGTTCTGTAGAAGAAGCTGAGTGTCATGCAGAAGCTTGGAGGCTCTGGCCACCCTCTCTGAAATATGGCTAAAGTGAAGGCTATTAAGGGACCTTAGGCCTCCCTTTAACTGCTTGAGCTTTCTACAAAGGATATACATATGAGACCCATGAGTATCCAACAACCAATTCTGAGAGACGATTTCTATGAACTGTTGATGGGTAGTCCACATGTTGAAGAATTTAAAGTTCCTTCGTCCATGAAATTCCCGAGGGCCCAGCTGGACAGTAGAAGAAGAGTGATTTGAGAAAGCCCCTGGGGTACCAAAATGGACATGAGTAGGTTGCTGCAAGGAGAACCAATGTGCATTTGCCATCACCCTATCTATTTTCGACCAGACTGAACCGTTTGTCCATGTGAAGTGAGAACCTGTAGAGTTCAAGTCTGCTATCCCAAGATTAGAGCAACATTCCCTAAAATCTGAGATTTCATATGTAGAGACTGGCTCCCCATTGTGCTTATCTTGTTAGGAAAGGAGAGAATTGAAGTCACCCAGAAGAAGCCATGAAGAGTCTAAGCTCCATCCTCTTAGGTCTGCCTATAAAGCTCTCCTGGCTATAATGGTGTTAAACCCATATATGAACGTGGCTGTAAAACTAAATTGTTGAACCAAGCATTTAATGAGAACATGGATCCCCTGGGCTGAGTAGTGGAGGAGCTGGACTTGCACTGTATCTGGGTTCTAAAAAACAACTATACGAGCATAAGCTGCAACTTCAGCATTACTCACAAACTGCCAAGACTTCAACCGAAGCTTCTGCATGCGTACAACTTTTGACAAAGCCAACTTAGTCTCGAGGAGACCACAAACATCTAGATTTTTACTCTTTATGAGGCCTATGACCTCATGTTGTTTGAGAGGACTATTAAGCCCTCTCACATTCCAGCAATGAATGATCATGGGTGAGGAATGGTGGGAGGGACCCCACCACTGCCAAAGGATTTGTTAGAATTCATCTGAACCGAGCTCCTGGTGAGCAGACCTGAATCTGGATGATGAAAAGGCTTGTTGCTGGCAATATTAACGGAGAAAACAGGAGCCCTCCCCTTGGAGGAGACATTCTGTTGAGCTGGCGGATTACATGAAGTAGGCAAAGGGGGTGGTGACTGACGTTTACTGCCTGAGCCATGTCTCCTCTTACGAACTGTTTGCCACTCTTCTGAACCTATAGCCATGGTTTGAGAACGAAGCTGCTCATTTGGAGCTGCACAATTCTCTGAGTGGATAGAGGGAGCAACAAGTTTAGGGGCATCTTCTGGTGTGGCACTAACAGGTATGCCAGGAGAGTTCCTTGCTTTCTTGCTTTTAACAATGTCCCATCCATCAGTGGCCACCGCAACTTCAGTGGTCATAGTTATGTGAAGACTCTCCTATCTGGTCTTTAGTTTTCCCAAGGTGAGGCTCTGCAACAGACCCTAAGCGATCAAAAACACTGCGACCCCTGTTTGCAACTATAGGGGGATGCTTGTTCTTGCCCAAAGGTCTTGCCTCCACCGGTGCAGGGTGGGAGGTGCAAGTTCCCGTGTTATGCCCAAGGACTTTACACAACTTGCAGAATCGAGGAAGAGTCTCATATATCACTGGTTGATTCAAAGTAGCTCCATTTGGTAACTTAATGACAATAGTAGGTTTGAGATCAGTGAGTAAGTCCAGTTCTACAAGGACTCTAGCATAGGAAATTCTGGACATGCTAAAAGTGAGCTGGTCACTTTGTATAGGAGTGCCCAATTTGCTAGCTATCTTAGAAAGGCATCTAGGAGACCAGCATTTTAACGGCAAATTTGGGAATTTAACCCATACAGGAACAGAGGACATCTTATCAGTCCCAAAATCAAAGTACTCTGGCATAGCTTTGATAATCAGTGGCCGACCATATATCAAGTAAGGACCATTAGCAAGAACAACAAGTTTATCATCAACATTGTTGAATCTATAGACTAGCCAGCCAGATTCATGAATAGTAAAAAAGGCTTCACACTTCCAAGAACTGGAAATAATATTATTTAATGCCTTAAACCCAAGCGACTTTCCAGCAACATAGCCCACGATACATAGATTCCAAACATCATAATTATTATCCAAATCATCAAAAAACAAATCACAGGGCAAGTCATTGCAAGAGGATGGGAAAAGTGGTAATTTAGGACCTGTGATAGTATTGCGGTTGGTGGTAAATAAATCTCTCCATTTCTCCACAGGTGCTGTAGAAGGAGGGGTGCCTGAAGGAGAAGCCTCTGTAGGTGAGGAGACTATAGTAGGAAGGTTATGATTAGCCACAGCAGGAGGTGGAATGTTGTCATGAGGAGTAGGCGAAGGAGAAGGTCCCTTCTTTAGAGAAATAGCCACTGCAGCTACTAATTTCCCAGAAGCATGCAAGGGGGAAATAGTTACATCTAGGTGATTGCCCGTAGAAGGAGGCACAGGGGAACGATTGGAACTTCCTCCAGATGTAGAGTAATCAACTTCATCTTCGACATAATCATCCTCATCGGAACAATCCTCTACAACCACATGGTCAGGGGTAGAGGGAGAAAGAACAAACAGTTGAGGAATAGACCCTTCCTTAACCAAGATTGAAAAGTTATCAAGGGTGGGCTCACCAGCCACCACTGTAGTAGGGGGGGTGGGAATCGAAGGGGAGGAAAGAAGGGGAGGAGGCGGGGAAGGAAGGGGAGGAGCGGCTAAAGCAAGAACATGGTTATCATGTAACTGTTGTTTTTGTGCAGGGGCTCGGCGTGAACTACGCTTGGTTTTGGCCATGAAGAAATTGTAGAGCAGAAGAAGAGCAGGGAAGGGGGAAGCTACAGTAGCCGAAAATTCAAATTTTCAGCTGGCGCCATGGACAAAGGAAAGCTATTCCCGTGGGGGAAGGAGAGCTTCTCTCTCTCTTTCTTTTTTTTTTTATCAAAATGTAAAACAGAGCTCTTTCTTTTTTTGATCAAAATGTAAGTGAATAAAAAGATCAAAAAAATATATACAATGCTGGACAAACCAGCAGGTTCAGAAGCAAAGATGATCAGAGAAGGAACAGGCTCCTTGAAAGACCAACTAGCAAACAAAAAAGAAAAAAATTCGAGTAAAACTCGACAAATGGCTAAGAGGGAAACCTAATAGTAAGGAGCCCACTTAACAAAATACAAAGCAAAGCAATAAAAGCGATGCAAAGCAATAAGCCGAGAAGATGAACACCAACGAAATCAAGCTTGAAGCCAACGAAGATGATCAGCCGCAGCAGCAACACAAGAATAGAAAGCTGAATGCAGGAGACTACGAAGCCATGAAACCAAAACGGAGGCCATGCACAAGGAAGCTTGAGAGGAAACCATGCGAGCCATTGAAGCCATGCAATTAAGCCACTAAACCAAATAAAGGCGCCTTGGGAACCATCAACGACCACGTGAAGGCACAAGAAGCTTGACCAATGAAGAGGCACACAGCAACTTTGGGCAGGGAGAAGCATTGAAGAGGCTGCAGCAAGAAGAGACATGCCCACCGAGAGGATTCCCCCACGTGGAGATGAGCTACAAATAGAAAATATTGATGGTGGAGGGAAGCAACCAAAACGGACCAATCAGAAGAGAACAGCACAAGAGCCATAGAAATTAATTATGCAAATGATTTGCATAACCTTGGGAACCATCAAAGCCCACGTGAAAACACATGCAACCCAGCCAATGAAGAGGCAACACAACAACTAGGGACAGCAGGGAGCATAGAACGGCTACAGGAGCAAAAGACTAGCCCACCTAGAGGATTCCCCACGTGGAATTCTGCAAAGAAGCCAAATAGGCACCACCTCCAAATCTCAATAGGAGAAACCGCCACTGCCATCCAGGCTAGCCAGCTGGGCAGCCAAAGAGAGGAAAAGTAGCACCCTCAAGAAACAACACAGAAGCGGCCCTAGCAATAAATGGAGAGCCAGACCAGAAAAAGGATGTTGTGGTGTGGTTTTCACCCACGTGTAAAGGAAGCTAGAAGAGAATCTCATCTAGCCCATCCAACCCAGGCAAAAGAAACAGTGCCATAAAAGCTGAGACGTAACTCAATGCATGCGCCATGCAAAAGAGGAATTAACCCGGATGAGAAAAAATTAGAGCCCCATGGACTCAGGCTATAAACCAGCACCATAGGAGAAGGATGCGAGAGACACACTATGATCAGTATGATCAGATCAGGAGAAAACTCAACCGAAGGACAACCTTGAGAAAGAGCACGGCTAAGAAGAAACCAACAGGTCAGCGGCCAACATTAAGGGAAAAATGATCCTGCTCATGGAAGTGGAAAATTAGGAAAAACAGAATCTGGAATTTGCGAAATAGAGCAGGGATGGACAAGCTTTTGCTATCAAATAGTCTTCTGTTCCTTTCCTCCCAAATTAGGTAAACAAAGATACCCAGAGATGCACGCCTCATTTTGCCTTCAGCATTGTTTCCACCTCTACGCAGCCCCCGAATGGCACTGGATAAAGATGACATAGACCTAGTTATACTCAGCCAGTTTCTAATCCTTTGCCAAAGGAGGGAAATCCATGGGCAGCTGAAAAACAAGTGACTATGGGACTCCTCATGAACCTGGCAGAAAACACAGGATAAATCAGAATGAAGAAAATGAAGCCTGTCTTTGGTGCGGAGCTTTCCCAAAACCGCCAGCCAGAGAATGAAACTGTATCTAGGCATAGACCAAGGCTCCCAGACAATTTTTCTCCAGTGGACGGGGTTGCAGCGAGGACGCAAAAAGTCATATGCTTTGGCAGTGAACGGTCCAGGAGAACAGCTCTAGTTGTCCATCAGAGATAGAACATGTGCCTGACTGCCGCCCATCTCAACAAGCTTGTCCCTAAAATGTATAATTGATTTCCACAAAGGAGAAGAACTTGGGTGAGCTGTAATGTCCCAAAGGGAATGAGGATGTATGTAGTAGTGGTGAACCCATTGGATCCATATAGAATCTGCCTTGAGATGGATATTCCAGAGACGTTTAGATATGAAGTTGTTATTGCGTGCTCTAAGGTCAAAAAACCCGAGGCCTCCTTCATTCTTAGGGAGACAAACCACCCGCCAAGCAACAAGGGCAGACTTGTTCCGAGAAACTGTACCAGTCCATAAAAAGTTGCGGCAAAGACAAATAATTTGGTTGATGACTTTGTCTGGAACTAGAAAGATGGTCAACCAGAATTGAATTATACCGTATAAGACAGCTTTGAGCAACTCCAATCTGCCAGCATAACTAAGGTGCTTCCCTAGCCAACCTTGGATAGTCGAGTCCAGCTTTTGGAGAAGAGGGGAGAATTGACTGGCTAGGAGTCTGTGCGGGCTAAGGGGAACACCAAGGTAGCGGAAAGGGAATGCCCCTTCAGTAAAGCCCATGTCTGAAAGGATGAGCTGCTTAATATTTTGCGAAACTCCGCCAAAAAAGATGGAAGATTTGGATGCATTGATGTCAAGCCCTGAAGTCTGCCCAAAAATAGTTAATTGATGGAATAGGGCAGAAACTGATGAACGATCGCCCCTTGAGAGAAGAATAACATCATCAGCAAAAGCAAGGTGACAAATGCCCAGCGAATCACACTTAGGATGGAATCGGAATGTAGGAGAAAGAGAGGCCAAATGGAGCATCCTGGAAAGATATTCCATGCAAACAATGAACAAGTAAGGGGATAAGGGATCTCCCTACCGGACACCATTCTGACCAGGAAAGAAACCATAAATACTGCCATTGACAGCAACCGAATAAGAGGCCGTTTCAACGCATATCATTATTAAGTGGACAAATCGGCTGGGAAAACCAAGCAATAACAGAAGTTGACGAAGAAAAGGCCATTGAACCGAGTCAAAAGCTTTCTTGAAATCAATTTTCATCAGGCATCGAGGTGAAGTTCTTTTGCGTTCATAGTGCCTGAGCAGCTCTTGAAGAAGATGAATATTATCTGCCATCAACCGGCCGCCTAAAAAAGCATTCTGCATAGGACTAATAATAGTCAAGAGGGCTTGGGATAATCGTCCAGCTAGAATTTTAGCAATCACTTTATATATGACATTACAATAAGAGATAGGCCGAAAGTCCGAAGCAGATGTAGTGTGAGCTGATTTAGGAACAAGAGTAATGATGGAGTGATTGATTTGCTTGAGCAGGGAACCCGAGATAAAGAAATCACGCACAGCAGCACAGAAATCCTCCCCAATTAAATGCCAGGCTTTTTTGAAAAAACCAGAAGAGAACCCATCAGGCCCAGGAGCTTTAGCATCATTTATAGTAAATAAAGCATGCTTGATATCCAAGTCAGAAACTGGAGCAAGAAGAGAGGCGTGTGAGGAGTCTTCCAATATCGGGCCATGCTGAACAATAATAGGATCAATTGGAAGAGTTTGTTTTGTAGTGCCAAGTAGTTGCTGATAAAAGTCAACGAAAACGGCCCCAACCTCATCAGCCCCAGTTGTAAAAGTGCCATCATGCCGCTGAATTGCAGGAATGAAATTCTGCCTATGCTTCCGGTTCATTAGAGCGTGAAAGAAAGAAGTGCCTTTATCACACTCTTTGAGAAAATTGCATTTTAACTTTTGAGAAAAGAAGAGCCTTTCTGCTTCTTTGAGGTGTAGGAGATCATGTCGAAGATGCTGATCAAGAGCATGAAGCTGGGCATTGTCACGATCCTGAGATAAAAGATTTTGGTGAGCATCAAGGGCAACTTCCGCACGAGCAACCCTTTCAGAAATGTGACTGTAATGCAGCTTATTGAGAGCCTTAAGGGGCCCCTTAAGATGCTTGAGACGCTTACAAAGGGTGAACATGGGGGATCCATGAACAGTGTGATTCCATTGATCAGCAACCAACTGAAGGAAGCCAGCATGAGTTGTCCACATATTGAAGAATTTGAAATACTGCTTGCCAACTGTTGCCCGAGAAAAAAAGGAAACCGTGGCAGGAGAGTGATCAGAGAAAGCCCCTGGGTTATCAAAATGAACATGTATGGAGACATTTGCGAGAGACCATAAGGGATTTGCAAGGACGCGGTCCAATTTGCTCCAAACCTTGCCATTGGACCAAGTGAAATGACATCCAGAGTAATTGAGATCAGTTAGACCGAGATCGGAGCAGCACTGTCTGAAATCAGTTGCCTCATAATTGGACACCGGATCACCATGGTGCTTGTCAGCTTGAGAAAGAAGAGAGTTGAAATCTCCAAGGATAAGCCAAGGGGAATTGGGACTCCAGTTTCTCAAATCATCCCAGAGGGGTCTCCTAGCAATAACAGTGTTGAAACCATAAATAAAGGAAGCATGAAAACTGAACCGATGGACCAAACTAGAAATGAGAATATGAAGGCCTTGAGCTGAAAAATCAAGTAGGTCAACATTGACTGTTGCAGGATTCCAGAAAACAACAATTCTAGTTGTTGGGGCAGCAGTCGCATTGGAAAAGAATTTCCAATTCTTCAACCTGAAATGCTGCATCAAAGATACTTTAGACGAAACCAATTTAGTCTCTAGAAGACCACAAACATCTAGCTTTTTCTTTTTCATGAGGTTGACAACCTCATGCTGTTTCAGAGGGTTATTTAACCCTCTGACATTCCAACATCGAATCAACATGAGGGGGGGTATGGCAGACAACCCCTTGCCCCGACCAGGATCACCACCTATGTGCTGCTGAGGCCTACTCCTTTTGGATAATTCATGAGACTTGTATGGGAAATGACCAGATGCATCTGAATTACTGCATAAATTTCCATTGTCACCCTGACAACCAACGAATACGACATGGGATGAAGAAGCAGCATGGCAGCCTTCTGTAGGAGGTGAGTGCCTGCTTGTCGTGTGAGTGATAGGAGGATTCCCTTGAATCTCAGCTGATACAGAATGAGGTGGTTCAGAGGAATTCTTTGAGGGGGAAGACTTGCGCCTAACTCTTTTACTCTTGACAAGCTCCCATTCTCCTGAGCTAGGCATAACATGACCATTTGCAGGTAGAGGCTCCGTCACAACCGGAGCTGTATTAAGCCCACCATTAACAGGCAAGGTGACTTGAGAACAGTCAACTGTAGATGTACTTCCTATAGGTCCCAACCGGTTAAAAACACTGTCTTGAGCTTTGGTGGCCTTGGCCGCAGGAGCAGCAGAGACTGGAGGCCGCTGTTGGGTGGGAACCTTGGGGGATGTTGATTTAGTGCATGTTGAGGTGAGGTGGCCAATAATCCTACAATGCTTACAGAATCTTGGTAGTGTCTCGTAGATAACTTGTTGGTGCAGAATGCTCCCATTAGGTAATGTAACCTCAATGGAGGAGGGCAAGTCGGATAATAGGTTAATTTCTACCAACACCCTAGCATAGGATAGTCTGGCCATGGAAGCAGTTAGCATATCACTTTGAATAGGCTTGCCAAGGACGCTGGCGATTTTAGAAAGACATTTGATAGACCAACATTTCAGTGGTAAACAGGGGAATTTAACCCAAACTGGAACAGTATACATATCAGAAGAAGAAAAATCAAAATATTCTGGCATGGCCTTGAGAATAAGAGGTCTACCATATACTAAATAAGGGCCATCAGATAAAACTTTCAATTTGTCAGTTTCATTAACAAAAGTAAAGATCAGCCATCCGGATTCATGAATAGTCAATGAAGCTTCACAACGCCAGGTATTAACAATGAGACTCTGCAAGGCTTTATAGCCAGGGGAACGGCCAGCAATATAGCCAACAATACTCATCTTCCATAATTCACATTTAGAGTCAAGATCACCATCAACCAAATTGCATCCTTTAGTGTCAGTAAAAACAGAATAATGAGAGAGTTTAGGACATCTCACAGTGTGTCGGTTGGAAGCAAAGAGTTTACGCCAAGGATAAGTGGGAGGATCGGAGGTTTGAGGAGCTCCACTAACTGTATTATCCAAAGGAGTTGTCCCATTCGCAGGAGCAACAGAGGTTGAAGGGATACCCACAGGAGGTATAGAGATAGGTGGCACGATGCTCATAGGAGGAGCAACAGTAGCTGTCCCAGGAAGAGGAACAGGGGTAGGCTTGAGACCTCTAGTGGAAACAACTGAAGTTGGTGAGGCACATCCCTGAGGAGGAACTGGAGCTGACGTGGCACGTGCAGGACAGCCAGCAGGAAAGGACAGAGATCCTGTAGAAACATTAGGAGGAACAGCGGGTGATGCTCGCACCGGAGAAATGAAGAATTTAGAACGACCAGCATAAGCCTCCTCATAGGAGTCAGGATCGACTTCCTCATCTTCCAGATCCTCTTCATCAGTCAAATCATCAGCAAAGATGTGGTTGATACTCGGGGATGTAGGATCTAACTGGTGATTGAGACAAGAATCATCAGAGGGTAGGACAGTTGGCGGGGTTGGGTTTGAATTTGAATTTTGGGGAACAGTAACATGAACAGTGCCAGTTACAGATTGAGCCGCTAAAGCAAGAACAATACTGTCAGCAGAAGACCGAGAAGCAAGCGCTTTGTGATGAGGTTTATGGGACCCAGCTTTCTTCTTTTTGTTAGCCATAACCAGGACAGAACAAGAAGATCAAAGCAAGGAAAACAGAAAACAGTCACAAAAAAAAACAGAGCTCTTTCTTTTTTTTTTTTTTTTTTTTTTTTTGATTTACGTGGGGTGTTCGGGCCAGCTTACGCGCACCACGACTAATCCCCACGGCCCACTGAACACCCTGCAAACCCAGCAGGCAGGTAAGGCAGCGCGGGGCTGACAGGCATGCAACTCCAAAGCTCGAACCTGTGACAGCAGAAGGCGCAAAGCGCCATTCCACCGCTGGGCCGTTGCCTTGGGTGCAAACAGAGCTCTTTCTTGATTCTATGGGTGGTGGTGCATGGCCGTTCTTAGTTGGTGGAGCGATTTGTCTGGTTAATTCCATTAACGAACAAGACCTCAGCTTGCTAACTAGCTATGCGGAGGTGACCCTCTGCGACCAGCTTCTTAGAGGGACTATGGCATTCCAGGCCAAGGAAGTTTGAGGCAATAACAGATCTATGATGCCCTTAGATGTTCTAGGCCGCACGCGCGCTACACTGATGTATTCAACGAGTCTATAGCCTTGGCCGACAGGCCCGGGTAATCTTTGAAATTTCATCGTGATGGGGATAGATCATTGCAATTGTTGGTCTTCAACGAGGAATTCCTAGTAAGCACGAGTCATCAGCTCGCGTTGACTACGTCCCTGCCCTTTGTACACACCGCCCGTCGCTCCTACCGATTGAATGGTCTAGTGAAGTGTTCGGATCGCGGCGACGTGGGCGGTTCGCCGCCGGCGACGTCGCGAGAAGTCCACTGAACCTTATCATTTAGAGGAAGGAGAAGTCGTAACAAGGTTTCCGTAGGTGAACCTGCGGAAGGATCATTGTCGAGACCTGCCTAGCAGAACAACCCGCGAACCCGTGGCATGACATGCTGGGCTCGGGGGGCACCCGCCCCTCGCGTCCTCACGGACCGTGGAGGGACGCATCCACGCCCCGCGCGGCTCGCAAACGAACCCCGGCGCGAGAAGCGCCAAGGAAATCGAGTACTAGGAGCGCGCCCCCGTAGCCATCGGCGCTGGGGGCGCGCCTTCTTCTGGTGATAATCTAAACGACTCTCGGCAACGGATATCTCGGCTCTCGCATCGATGAAGAACGTAGCGAAGTGCGATACTTGGTGTGAATTGCTTTAAGGGCTAGGTTTTGATTTCATAAGAATTTTTTGTTATTATTATTTAGTTATAGTGGTATTTTCAATTTTGTGCATATTAAAAAAAAGTTGTTTACTCATATATGTTTGATACATGTCCACTATTTCGCTATCTTTAAGTGACATATGCAGCTGGCAAGCTGATAACAGTAAATAAAATCAAGCTTCTATCATATCATTTTATACGTCTTGACATCATCTTCATTTATAGGGGGCGCGTGTATAGTAGTGAGATTTGATTTTGCATCAATTGACTTTTCTTTTTTTTTTCTTTATATTTTTTCCTGTTGGCCATGTAAAAAATTATATCAGCCCTTCGATTTCTTTTTTCTTCTGATTCAGTTCTTCTTCCCTTAATTGTAATTGTTTTACTTACATTGATTGTTTATGATTAGATTTTATTTTTTATTTCACCCCTGTTATTTGATTTTTTTATTTTTTTTATCAAATTTAGTTCTTATTCTTTAAATTACTATTTTTTTTGTTTTTTTATCATTTTATTGATTTATTTGTTTTTCTTTAATTCCATCACTGAGCATTTCTTTTCATTGAACTTTTTTGTCAAGTTTGGTGCCAATTTTTTTAGTTGTTGTTTTATTAATCGATTTGTTTTTTTATTTTATCCCTAAATATTTAATTTTATTTATTTATTCCCTTAACATTTAATTTCAATTAGTTTTTGTGTTGAATTCAGTCATAATTCTTTTAATTGATATTTATTTTATTTTGCATTATTTTTTTATTGATCTTTTCCCCTCAATTTCATCCCTCAATATTTGTTTAGTTAAGAATCTTACTTCTTTGTTTTTTCAAATTTGCTTTTAATGGTGTCACCTTGATCATATGACTCGATTCATCGATCTAAGAGATTAGCCTAAATTAATTATGATATTTTTTAAAGTATTTTTTTTAAAAAAATTTTTTTTTGTTATTTACAGGTTATCTCAATTTCATGTTTTAGGTCGTGTATTTGATTTGTTCACCTAGGTTGGTTGCCGAGTTCACTTAAGGCTTTTTTTATATGTTTTCATCATATCAACAGGTGTTCATTCCTTATATTTTTTTGATACGTTCAAACATTCATAATATTTTTTTATAGTGTGTGTTTATTAAATTATTTTTGTTTGTATTTATCGTTTAGGCCATGAGTTTTTTTATGGTGGATTTATATTTTATTTATTTAAATAAAAAACTTTAATAAATATAATCAGGTAAATATCTCATCTTTATAATTTCTTTCTTGGTTATTGTTAATGACTTTTTTTATTTACATAAATGGCTATCAATTTATTTAATTAGATGATTGCATAGACTTTTCAAATAATACTTTTAATTTTTCATGTACAAAACACATTGGAACAGTTTCCATACTTGATATTTTTTTCCAAAAAGATTATAACCTGTATGCCAAATTCATGATTTTTATGTTTTTTTAGTTTTCTCTTCACATTTTTTTATTCTTTACACTTGACCTATTTATGCCATTAATTTTTTTCATTTGTTTTTTAATTTTTTTCTTTATACTTTTTGTTTTTCGAAATTTATTCTATACAGACTTAGAAAATGATGTTTCATTAAAGCAATTATAATATTGTTTTATTTTTCAGTTATATTAAAAATAATTTATTTTGCATAGACTAGGAAAATGGTGTTTCACTATAGCAATTACAATATTGTTTTATTTTTCGGCGACGTCAAAAATTAGCATGAGATCTTATATATTTTTATTAATACATATGATCTTTATTGTATTTTATTATAAGTAATAGTCAATTTTGTGATTCAAGGTTATGTTTTTTACTTGATATAAAACAAATATTAATAACATGTACTCATTAATTCTTTTGTATTGGAAAAAAATTATTTGATAGTGGCTAAATGAGTTGAATAAACGCCTTAACTTTTTTTTTTTTTTATTGATACAGATAGTTTTTTTATTTTATAATTAGAATTTTTTTAAAAATATAAATTTAAAAAGTTTGTATATTTAATTTTTTTTATTAAGAAAATTATCTTACCCATGAGGAAACACATGTCAACTAGTTAGTATATTATGATTGATGAGCGTAGGAGGTTCAACTTATTGTTATACTCGTAGGTGCAGAAGCTGTTTAGTTGTATGTGGTTTGAATGAGAGGCTAAGTTGAGCCCTAGTTTTGATAATGAATTTGAGTATCTGCCAATTATGTTTATGATTTTGATGCATGTCATTGAGGATTTATGTGATGAAATCACTCAGACTATCAGATGGTTTCCTATGTATAAAGTACTCAAATAATATATTTAAAAAGGAAGATGGAGAACAAAATGAACGGCGCACGTATATATATGTGTGTGTGTGTGTTGAGGGCTTGAGGTCTTGCCTTTGAGGTGAAGAGACAAAAAATTCTACCCAACCAAGCTTGGCTCCTTACCATTTCAGGATCCTGCCATCCAAGACACTAACATATTGTCCTTTGCCGTTGCAATCAAAGGCAATGCTTTCTGGTCCGATGACTACAGGGAGAGTGAGTTGGAAGTAGTTTTCACGGCCGTCTTGGTAAAGCATTTTACCAGTGCATGAGATGCAATCAAGTGAAACGAAGAAGAGGAGGAGGCAAGAAAACAAAATTTTGGAAGAAAAGAGAGTATTCATTGTGGATAAGAACAAGATCTTTATCCATGGCTAAAACAAAGATATTGCACAATCATTTATAGTCAGTACGGGTATCTATTTATAACGTGACTAACAATCTCACGTAGAATTGAAAATATAATATATGTAAAGCTGACGGAGTATTTTTTTTATTTTTTTTATTAATATAGGAGTTTGTAACAGTGTGGATATATCTTAAATAATTTTATGAATTTTAAAATTAATAATGATGTAAAATTTTAATAATTTTAAAGTTTATAGAACTTAAATTAATATTTTTTTTAAGAATAAATTCAAAATATAATCAGTTAAACCATACTCAAAATTAATTTATTGATATATAATGGTGTGGTAGGGTTACACAGTTAGGTTCGTCTAATTTAAATTTAAAAATTTAATTAAATTGGAATTTTAGATTCTATAAATTTTGACCTTGACTAAATTTAAAATCAGTTAAAACTGAAACAAGTTATCTACTACAATGACAAAAATTAATTTAAATATTTGTTGCACATTACATAATTTTATTTAAATGAAAGATACAATTGGTCGATTATTTACCGAATATGGCAGAGAAGGAGTTTCTAACGATGACTATATTAGTGGGGTGCAAGGAAGCTTTTATGTGAATAACAACAAATGAGTTTTGTTATGGAAGCCACTGCAAATCAATTGTGAAATGATTATGATAATCATTACAAAAAAAATGTATCTTAATTAATTATAAACTTTATTATTAATACATTATAACAGTAAAAATATTATATTGTTATGTTTATTATTGTATCTTATTCAAATTAACTAGATGGAGAATTTCTCTCAAAATAATGATAAAAAATATGTGGATGTCAAAATGTAAAAAACATTGTAGAAAACATGTTTAGTTTGAACACTATTTTTATTTTTCTATTTTTCTCTAATAAAAAACAATATAATATGAACATATTTTTCAGTTTTTTAGGTTAGAAAAATATTCTGAAACGTGTAAAATTAAGAGCGTGTTTTGTAGTTTGTAGAAAAATTATGAAAAAAAAAGAAAACTAAAATGAAAAGGGAATAAATGTTTTGTATTGGTGAATAGCTCCCTAGTATCCGCTTTCTTTTCCTGGATGTATCAAGTGTCACAATCTCTCCTCTCTCTTCACGAAGCCTAACCAACATCCACAAAGAACCACGGATGATGGACGCACTAGCAACTCAATACCACAATAACATTTTATTTTATTTTTATCAATTTTATAAGATACTACTGTGCCTCACAAAATCACTATCGTTTTCTCAGATGGTGTTGCTTGTTTCACAAAAAAGTAAAATAAAAAATTGTTCAAATTACTCGAACTGTGTAAATTTCGCCTTGTGGTAGTAGCAATAATAAAATTTATGAGAACATCCGAAACTTGCAGGGTAGAGAGGAATAGTAAGTATTTGAAAGTATGATAATAAATATTTTTTAAAATATATTTTATTTTAAAAATATATTAAAATAATATTTTTTAAATCTTTAGAAAATTATTTTTGAGATCAGCATATTAAAATAATTTAAAAATATAAAAAAATTAATTTAAAGAAAAAAATAAAAAAATATTTAATTCTCTTAAAATATTTTTAAAACATGATAACAAATAGAACGAGCTCATAATCAGGACTCAAAATGGCTTTTATGAGGTTGGGTATTATTTTGATTTAGGTACCCCTTTTTAACGAACCCATTTTGATTATGGATTGCTCCCTGTACATGTTCGAATCCTGCAGTCTGTGTTTGCCCCTGTTTTTTCGTTTTATCATCGTATTCTATTTCAAAATTCCATTGATTTAGTGATTTTTATAGCTATCAATAAAACTTCAACAATATATATATATATATATATA
>NW_011500703.1:0-39317 GCF_000495115.2 Populus euphratica | reverse complement strand
TGAGGAAATTCAATGATAGTGGTAGCTGGCTAGCTAGACCTTGATAAAGGTAGTATGTGTTCTTCGATAATGTCTTTGTATTTTTTTTTGAGTTTTAAGCGATTATTTTCAAAAACACAAATCGAGGCTTCTATCTTGATCATAGAATTTATAAACGCGGAGATGGGTTCGATCAATATAAAAATTTAATTGAGTTTGACCGTGGTTTACACGATCAATATCAAACTTTTTTGTGTCTGTTTGATATCATGAATGCGTTTATAAAAGTGAACAGGAGTGACGATAATCCTTTCAAAGTCATGGTTTTATAAATTCAATATTTTTGAAACCATGTTTTAGAAAAAGTTAGCTTCTATTTTTTTAAATCATAATTATTTGAAAGCTCAAATACAAATAGAGTTTGTTTTTTAGGAATTAAGTTTGAAATTAATGATTCTTAACCATGAATTGAAAGTAATTAAATACCTTCTAGAAATAAACTAGAAAGTCTTTAAAAACATGGTAGTTGTTATTTTTAAAAATATTTTTTTATTAAAATAATACATTTTAAATTTTTAAAAAAATTACATTGCTTAACATGAAAAATAAAAATAAAAAGCCCCAGCACGACAACATTTCTAGGTCTCACCTAGGAAGCCCCGCAGTCCCATGATCATCGCTCCCCCCCTCCGGTGGTTACCTTTCACTCAATAGTATAAATCATAAATGCCGCGAAGACAAGTCCATGTGTAATATACTATCCATTTTGAACAGAATTTTGTGATATTGGAGATAATTTCCCAATAATGCAATTCATTGATCTGAATGGTGGTCTTTAAGTAGCCTATAATCCGGACCTACCCAAAACTAAAGTCTTGTCATTGACAGAGGGATGTGAAGTTGTATATGATGTACAAGGGATGGGAGACACGAGGGGTCATATATATTATATGAAAAATAAATCTCTGTTTAAGTCTCCGGCTTCTCAATTATTCATAGAAGCTCACATGTTTAGACTTTGAAATCTGAATATTAATGCAATTGTCAGTTGCAGCTGATGTTCGCCTTCTTCCAGATCGGCGGGTCAATCAATGTGATAAAGGAAGGGCAAGAATAAGACTAGTCCTCTAAGCCACTGCAATTCTCAGTCGAACCCTAAGTTTAGCCACTGCAATTCTCAGTCGAACCCTAAGGTGTCAACTTCTCAACGAGATGCCAATTCAATTACCAAGCTTTCCCCGACTGAATGCTTCCTCTATATTTATTTTTTTTTTGCGGAAACTCTCATGTTTCAAGCATTAAATAGAAGGCCCAACGGGGCAACGGTTGAAACTTTGTGTAGCTAGTCAAATAACTTGGTTGCTTGTTTATTTCTTGAGAATATAAATATAGCGGGGAAACACTTGTAGACGTTGGACAACTAGTTTGAGGTTCAACCATGACATAAATACAATCAAGTAATTTTTTGAGAGTGTACGTTGACTATATAGCTCCATTAAAGATGCTATTTTTATTTTTTTTCCTTCCACGTTCACATTGTAGAGAGACTCCAGCACATTTATATAACAAATAAAAATTCAAGCGAGTATATCTAATCAAATATAAATATGTTAATTTCTAACATATAAATGAATCATCCAAATCAATTTCGGGAGGTATAATCTAGCAATGTTGGCAATTGATTAACCCTCTCACTAACAGTACTGTATCATCGAATTGCCCGTGGCCATGATACGTGGAATCTGAGAAAATTAAGTGGGATGTCCGCTCATCTTCCTGTGATGGTGATTATTTTGTCTTTTTTTAAAAAAAAGTAATGTCACTGTGTTGTTTTTTTTTTAATAATTAGTTTTTTTATGTTTTAAAATCATTTTTATATTCTAGTATAAAAAATAAATTTAAAAATAAAAAAATATTATTTTAATATATTTATAAATAAAAATAATTTAAAAAACAACCACTAATCTCTTCCTTCATACTAGCCCCTGGTTCTCATGGGTCATAATAGTCGAGTAACTCGTTGATCTGGGCCGAAGCTTTGCCCCTGACAACCAGGTGCGAGGGTATCTTGGATTCTTTAGTTTAATGAGCTTAAACCTACACTCAGAAGCATATATATATAACAAGTCTTTCTCCTTTTACTTACAAGTTTAATTCTTTAGTTTCACCTCCTTTTTTGTTCTTAATATATTTTATTCCATCAAATTGATATGAAAAATCAGTTATTTAGAATAAATAAATAAATTATTATATACAATTTAATAATCTCTAACAATAAAAAAAATAATGAATTAGGTAAATCAATGTTTTTATGAATTGAATAAAAAAATTAACCAAATAGTTTTTTTTTAATTAAAAACTATATGGGGAAGTTATTTTTACAGAGTTCTTCTTGAGATTGTGAAGGACAATGAATATCATTATTGAAAATTAATATAATGACTAAAATATATAAAATATTTTTATGCAAGGAATTGAAAATTGATTATATTTTCAAAGAAATTGGATTTAATGTTGATAACAAAAAAAAATGCATTTTATGATGAAATTATTATTTTATATTTTAATGTTTTATTTTAACTTTACATCGGTGAAACTATTTTAATTTGATATATGATTGGTTTAATTATATATTTTATTTTTAAATATTTTAAATAAATAATTAAATCACTTGGTGACCATAATTTAAATATATTATTTTTTATAATAAATTATTTTTTTTATCGATTATATGATATCTTCTCAATGATTTTGACTAGTGAAAAAATCACCATTTTAAGTTAGCTATACAAATTAATGCTCATTGTGGACCAAAGTAAAAATAATATTTATTTATTTTTAAACATTGCAAAATTTATAGTAATGTATATCAAGGAAAACAAAATTCATAATTTTTTTTTATATTTTGTCACTTCCCAACCAAACAGAATAAAAAGATATTCATGGTATATCATATATCATCATTAAATATAATTTTATCTCTCTCTCACACACACATACAGGGGAGAGCAAGAAAGAAAAATTAAGGGGAGCCAAATTAAAAATTAAGGGGGCAAGTTCTCGGATTTGTAACTGAAAGTCAGTCCAATGAGATGCAAAATCCTTACGGTTTTGGAAACCAAAATTCCCATGTAGCGACTGTGTTCTAGTAGAGCATGTGAAAGGGGTGAGATTGACACTCGTTAGCAGATGGATCTAGGTTCAAAGAACTTTGCACGGAAAGGAAATATCATTATGGAAAGTTTATTCCAACATGATGTGCTGAAAATTCCTACTGAAGTTGATTCTAAATGTGCCTAGCCTAGGGCATCACTAGCCGCTCAGAATTGCTCCTGTTTTTTTTTTTTTTTTGTTTTTGGCCATTGTCTTGTATCAATTCGCTCACAGATCTTTTTACTTTTATTAGAAAGCAGGAAAGTTGAGAGTTCAAAAAGGAGCTCTTAGGCATTGTTGGTTCCACTTTGCCTTTTCTAATGCTTCAAAATAAAAATCTTATTATTAACAGGGACGCTAAGAAGACAGATTTGAACTGTGATCTTCATTTTAACATGCCAGGATCCTGCTTTAGTGACTGATTAAAGACAACACCTAAAAAATTCTTAAGATAGAAAAAGGTGAATTATTGTTAGATTATCTTCTTTAATCACTGATTTGGATCAAGGCCCCGTTTGTTTTCAGGAAAGTTGTTTTCTTTTGGAAAGTGAATTCCGGGGAAAGTGAATTTCAGGGAAAATAAATTCCTAAAAAGTAAAGTATTTTCTAATATTTGACAGTGTTATGGAAAATGAACTGAAAAACACTTTCCAGTGTTTGGTTATGTTATGGAAAATGAACTGGAAAATAATTTATTAATATTTTATTTTTCTCAAGTTTATTAAAATAATAAGGAATAAATCTTACAAATTAAAAAGTTGAATAATAATGAAATTGAAAAAAAATAATTTCATAAATTATCTCAAATAAAATAAATAATAATCAAAATAATAAAGATCAAATCTAAAAAAAAAGGATGAAGAAATTAAAATAATAATAATTAACATTTCATAAAGTATTTCAAATAAAATAAATAACAATCAAAAGAATGAGGACCAAATTTGATAGAAAAAAATTTCAATAAAAAAATAATAGGAGAAAAGCAAATAACAATTATAAAAATGAGGATCAAAGTAAATATAAAAATTAAATTTTAAGAAATGAAATTGAAAAATAAATATTCAAAACAAAATATATATAGCAATCAAATTTGAGGATCAAATTTGATATAATCAGCAAATAATGACATTTCTAAACTTTTCACAACTTCCGGAAAGTGTTTTCCTCCCAAATTTTTCAGGAAAACACTTTCCTGAAAATCAAGCCAAATTTTCCTTTAACTCGAAAGTGTTTTCCATTTACCAACTTTCCTAACAACAAACAAACACAAGAAAGTTTGGAAAGTGATTTTCCAGAAACCACTTTCTGAAAAACAAACACAAGAAAGTTTGGAAAATATTTTCCTGGAAACCACTTTCCGGAAAACAAACACATCTAAAAAGGAAAACACTTTTCTAAAAACCAAGCCAAATTTTTTTTTACTAAAAAATATTTTCGTTGACCAGAAAGTGTTTTTCGTTGACCAGAAAGTGTTTTCCATTGACTGGAAAATGTTTTCTGTTGACTGGAAAATGTTTTTTGTTGACCGGAAAATGTTTTCCGTTGACCAACTTTCCTAATGACAAACAAACACAGGAAAGTTTGGAAAGTGGTTTCCCGAAAACTGTTTTCCGAAAAACAAACATAGCCCAGGTGACAAAATGAGTAAAGAAACTTGTTCTTAGACTCAAACAATGTAATTGTTGCATGTGGGTCTGTCTTCATGAGACCAAGATTATACAACAAAAGGCTACTTAAGTATTGTTTCCTTTTAGATCATTTGGCTTCATATGCGCTCATGTACACTCACTGATACACATTTGAACTATTCTCTCCCCTTTCCTTATGGCTGCCTTTGGTTCTAATAACATTCCAAATTTAGCCAATGAGACGAGTTTTAAAGGGAGGAAAAAGAGATCACCAGGTGACTGTTGCTTTCCTTGCCCTCTTTTTTATTGGGTGGTATCAGGAATTCAGGGAGAGAGTAAAGGTCGTGCACATGCTACAAAAGAAAAGTCTTAAAGGTATGGCTTGCATGTGAGGTATTCTAAGCTTTTAAAGTGCCCACTTCTGGAACAGAATTTATTCTGCCTGGGCCTTTGTATAGACGGAGCCTTGCTAGTATTTGAACACACCTCTAGGTTTCTGATTGGGTCAAAATCATTCGTGGAACAATAATTCAGTGGTTGTTTGGTATTTTTCTTCCCCTGTTCTTGAAAACCTTGGAAATAAAAAATGAAAACTTGTTTGTTTTAGATTTTTCTATTATCAATAACCACCATCTCAATTTACCATTCCGTTTGGTTTTGAAATCCTCTGACAACTGCTTATAGATCCATACCTTGAGTTTTTGCTTTAGAGAACTTTAAAACAAAAAGGGAAATGACAATAAATCAATAATGAATTAGCGAAGGTAGTTGGAAGGAGGTAAATTTGTTGTTAGAGATACTTGCTTGACTGCTTTTTATGATCGGCTTGTTTTAACTCGTAAGTACACGAATATGTGATGTAGTAATTAACTCGGTAAGATCGATGTCATATCCATAAAGAGCTAGATTTGGAAATTAAGTTAGGTAACAAAAAAAAAAACTCAAGAGAAATTAAATTAACAATAACTTTGTTGAAAATAATTGATGGATTTGTTTTCAAAGATGAAAAAGTGTAAACAGATTTTAAATGACAAGAAAAAGTAAGTCTTGATCCAAATCAATTTTAATGGTGATGTATTGGTGATTTCTTCAACATCTATAAGATAACTCAACCTAATATCAACGATGGTGATATTAGATCGGAAGATATTACAATGAAGTTTAGAAAGATGAAGATTGATTATTGCTTAAGAATGAACAAGTACTTTTATATTAGGTAAGATATTGAATCAAGCAATCTCTATACCAAAACTAAAGTTTGTGCATAAAAATTCAAGATTATAACATTACCTAAATGATTTTAAAAATTTCTTTGCAATAATAAAACATTCATGAAGAAAATGAGAAGATAAATATTAAGATTCATTCATATCCTAAAGAACTCATCTCAATCACCATCATTTTTTATTTGGATCCAAGAAGGAGATTAGCCAACCATGATTATATATAAGAACAATTCAATAAACATGGAATAAATTAAATCAAACTAAAATAATAAGTTTTACAAACTAAAGAACCGAAATCTATAAAGAAGAACACAACACAATTTCAGTAAAAATTCGGACACAAATCTGACTCTAACTTTAGACAGCAATTCGACCCTTTTAGAAGCCTCCTCTAGAGATGTCTATTAGATACATATTTATAGGAAATTCTGTCACCTTTCCAGATCATTAAAGAATAGCTCATTTGGACACCTGAGTCAAAAGTTATGGGTAAAAGACCGAAAGGTGTTCTGAAAAATCAAATCAGGCCAGCTTTGCAACCACTTTGGTGCACGTTTTCTTCCTCATTTATGAGCTGTCTCTTTCTTCTTTTTGACCCAAAATAATGTAACAATATCCCCTCCAACTTTCCATCCATGTTCTTGCCTTCTTAGATCAATAGATTACCCAAAATAAATTAATTGTTATTTGTTGTGTGGACATGTAAGATCATGGATTGTGTTTGGGCTTATTTGAAGGTTGATTTGGGGCTGATTTGAGGCTGATTTGGGACTGAATTTAAGTATCAAATAAGGATAAAAATATACCTATTATTTGGGCTAATATTGACATTGAAACCTTGAGTTTTTAATGGTTGAAGTTTGCACACAACATAAGGCAAGTTTGGGCTTGAAATAGATCATATGATATTCTTTTCTAGAATTGAAATAGAATTGATTTTTAGAGAAAATTTGGAGCACTTATTTGAACCAAAATTTGCTTCAATCTTCAACTAAATGTCTCTTCAATTCTTTGTTCTGAATTCCGACGTTGAATTTTCTGAATTAATTCATTTAAGCTCCAAAAACCTATCGAAATATTAAAACAAACTTCATTACTAAAAAGCACATCAATTATTATAAAAAAAACCAAATAGAAAAAATAAATACATATGTAAAATAAGAAACTTAATGACACTTTTGATGCACAATCACACCCCCCAACTTAGATTTTGCTAGTCCTCAAGCAAAACAAAACATAAAACCTTTGAAATAAAAAGAATAATAACAACCATAATTAGGCTCAGTTCATCACACTTGAAGGACTTATCATACAAACATTTGTATCTTTAACTTAGTGTACACAATAGCAAATAAAGAAAAATAAGCATACTCACATTCTTTAAATCAAACATCCATACAAAATTTCTAAATTCAATCATATTTATCATGCAACCAACATAATTGATTCACATGAAAACTCAACTTGTAACCTTCCCTTCTCACCAACACAAACAAGGTAGCAAACTAGAGAAGTATCTATATATATTTTTTCTTTTTTTTCATCTTTTTTTTTTGAAGATATGATTTATTTTGTCTTTAAGTAGTCACTTTTCTTTTGACGCGAATACAAACATTTGTGATGAATGCACCCGGTTACTCACAAAGTCACTCATATTTCAAACTGCTGTTTGACGTAAAGATAAACATTTGTGATGAATACCCCTAGTTACTGAGCAACTCAAAACATTGGAGTAAATAGAACTTTGTACACCTTTATTTATTTATTTGTGTAATAATTATTACTCTATTTACTTAAACCTTGTTTAGGACTAGATCAAAAGGGATAAACATAAGTAAAGCATCATACTCATCTTTCATGCATAATCATACAACTCACACAACTTTTACAAGGAAAGATGTGCTTTAGTAATCTAAAAAAAAGTATGCTATATCTTGCTTTATAAGATATTATCTATCCCAAATTAAAGCATGCAATGTTCAACACAATAATGAATCCAAAAATGTAATGATGATCCTAAACAAGTCTCATTCACATACAAATGCAAGTTTTTTTTTTTAACAAGCATGGTTATCTCAAGCATTTAACATAATGAAATATCTAAAATTAAGTTTTACATTATCCTCAATGTAAAAAAGAAATAGAAGAAAAGTATAAAGATTAAAAAATTGTTACTCCCCTTTTTTTTTCAAGGATGAATATCTGATTGAATTAGGCATGAGCTGACTTCTTGCTTGATTTTTTTTAACCTGCATATCATAACTAAAAGAGAACATTGATTTTGTTTTTTTATTTTTTTATTTTTGAAAATAAAGAACCTCACATCCCCCAACTTAAAATAATACATTGTCTCTAATGCATGAACAAGAAAATATAAGAGATGGAAGAAAGAAAAAAATAAAAATAAGAAAAAAAATAAAAACTCATTACTTCTGATACTACAATAGTATTGGATCTTCAAGATCCAATATCTCAACTTCAGCCACAATGTTTTCAAGATAAGGTTTCAATCGATGACCATTTACTTTGAAAATATTTCCATTCTTAGGATTTTCTACCTCAAATGCACCATGCTTAGAGATGGATTTAATCACAAATGGACCAATCCATTTTGTCCTCAACTTCCTAGGAAAGAGATGTAATCGTGAATTATACAAGACAACCTTTTGACCAACATGAAAGGATTTTCTAAGAATATGTTTATCATACAAAGTTTTCATCTTATGTTTTGAAATTTTTGCATTTTCAAATGCATCATTTCTCAGCTCCTCTAATTCATCCAATTGAAGCTTTCTATTTTTGCCAACCTCATTTTCATTGTCATTGAATTGCCGGATGACCCAATATGCACGGAGCTCAATCTCAACAGAGAGATGACAAGGCTTTCCATAAACTAGCCTATAAGGAGACGTTCCTAAAGAGGTCTTATAAGTAGTGCGATATGCCCACAAAGCATCAACTAGTCGTAGGGACCAATCTTTACGGTTTGGATTGACTGTTTTCTCTAAAATGTTCTTGATCTCCCTATTTGCCAACTCAGCTTGACCACTAGTCTGTGGGTGATAGGGGGTACTGACCTTGTGAATTACACCATATTTTCTCATCAAAATCCCAACGGGCTTGTTACAAAAATATTTTTCCCCATCACTAATCATAGCCCGGGGCATGCCAAAACGAGAGAAAATATTTTCTTTCAAGAATTTGACCACAACTCAATGGTCATTGGTTCGAGATGCAATAGCCTCCACCCATTTAGACACATAATCAACAGCTACAAGGATGAATTGGTAACCAAATAAGCTTGGAAAAGGTCCCATGAAATCAATCCCCCAACAATCAAATATTTCCAAAACAAGGATGGGGTTAAGGGGCATCATGTTACGCCTAGTGAGGCTACCTAGTCGTTGGCATCAGTCACATGCAACACAGAAGGCATGGACATCTTTAAACATGATGGGCCAATAAAAACCACACTGCAAGATTTTGGCAATGGTTTTCTTCGAAGAAAAATGCCCACCACAGGCTAATGAATGAAAAAAATTAATGACACTTGGAATTTCATGATCAGGGATGCACCACCTAATAATTTGGTCAGGACAATATTTAAATAGGTAGGGGTCATCCCAAAAAAAAGGTGCGCACAGTGCGCAATAATTTTTGTTCATCAAGTATAGACCAATGAGAAGGAATCTAACTTATGGCTAGATAATTTGCTATGTCAGCATACTATGGAGAACCAATGTAAGAGACAGTACCTGTACAAAATAAATTTTCATCAACAAAGAGTTCATTTATTGGAGATTAATCAATTATGGTCTCATAACTTGAAAGACGAGATAAATGATCAGCCACTACATTCTCTACTCCCTTTTTATCTTGAATTTCAAGGTTAAACTCTTGGAGTAGGAGAATCCATTGAATCAAACGTGGCTTGGCATCTTGTTTTGTGAACAAGTATTTCAATGTTGCATGATTAGTGAAAACAATAACAAGAGATCCAACCAAATAAGACCTAAACTTGTCCAATGCAAAGACCACAACTAAGAGTTCTTTTTCAGTTGTAGTGTAATTCAATTGAGCATCATTCAAAGTCTTGCTAGCATAATAAATGACATGAGGTTTCTTGTCTTTTCTTTGCCCTAAAACAGCCCCAACTGCAAAATCACTAGCATCACACATCAGTTCAAATGGTAAGGACCAATCAGGAGCTTACATGATTGGTGTAGTGGTCAGCAACCCTTTAAGCTTTTCAAAAGCTTCTTGACATTTTGATGTCCAATTAAATTGGACATGTTGTGACAACAAGTTACACAATGGTTTGACAATGGTACTAAAACAATGAATGAATCTTCGGTAAAACCCGGCATGTCCTAAAAAGGATCTCATATCTTTCACAGTTTTAGGGGTAGTTAATTTTTGAATGACTTCCACTTTTGACTTATCTACCTCTATCCCTTTTGAAGAAACAATGTGACCTAAAACAATGTCATGTGTCACCATAAAATGACACTTCTCCCAATTGAGTACAAGATTGCTCTCTTCACACCTTTCAAGAACTTTTTCTAAATGCATTAGACACAACTCATAAGAATCCCCATAAACTGAAAAATCATCCATGAAAACTTTCAAAAAATTTTCCACCATGTCACTAAAGATACTTATCATACACCTTTGAAAAGTGGCTGGTGTATTACACAAGCCAAAAGGCATTATTCTATAAGTATAGGTACCAAAAGGACAAGTGAAAGTGGTTTTTTCTTGGTCTTCTAAAGAAATTTCAATTTGGTTGTAACCTGAGTATCCATAAAGAAAACAATAGAAAACTCTTTCGGCTACTCTTTCAAGCACTTGGTCTAAAAATGGAAGCAGAAAATGGTCCTTCCTAGTCACCATGTTTAATTTACGATAATCAATGCACATACACCATCCAGTTTGGATTCTAGTTGGTACTAGCTCATTATTTTCATTCTTCACTACCGTGACTCCATATTTTTTAGGGACAACTTGGGTTGGACTAACCCATTTTGAGTTTGTAATAGGGTAAATGATACCTGCATCAAGTAGCTTAAGCACTTCACCTCTCACTACTTCCTTCATGTTTGGGTTCAATCGTCTTTGTATTTGCCTAACAGATTTAGCCTCTTTTTCAAGATAGATTCTATGTGTACATAAAAGAGGGCTAATTCCTTTCAAGTCAGTAATTGTCCACCCAATTGCTTTCTTGTGTTTTCTCACCACTCTTAAAAGTTTTTGTTCTTGCTCTATGCTAAGTTTTGATGAGATCACAATAGGATATGATTCATCTTCCCCTAGAAATGCATACTTAATGTCGCACGTCGAAAAATCCATGTGGCGTCGACCTAGCGATTTTTCTCTCTCGTTATGTTTTGATTTGATTTTGTTGGATTCGTTGGGAGTCGCCACCTAGTATTTAATTGAGGGTTACTAAGGAACCCAGGTGTACTAGTCTTGTTATAGATTCGCAGATAAGGGACTAATTGTGGTTAGGAAAGGTATTAACACCCCTAACACACCCTACCTAAGGTAAGCTGCTTCGCGGCTGTGATGTGTTAAAGAAGTTTTAAAAATTTTATCTTTTCATCAGATTTTATAAATACAACTTCCGTACAAGTTTGTACTTCTACACCATGATCCAATCAAAATATTAAATCCTTCTTTATTCTTTACAATTTTATCATAAACAAAAAAGAAACATTCATAAAACAAATACGAACACACACATACACTTTCACTATATTTTTTTTGTTTCTTTTCTTTTCTTTTCTCTTTCCCCTTTTTTTATGTTTTTTTTTTGTTACATCCACAATACAAAATATAAATTCAAAACAATTAAACAAAAATTACATTACAATTATAATAATAGCCCCCAAAACAATCCTGAATTACAGGGAAGCCCTTCTACAAGCCGGAATAGTGTATGCGAACAGTGGCGGCCCGTGAACAGTGCCTGCCGCCACTGAAGGTGGCAGAACCGGTGGATCGGGGCCGTCTTCCTCTTCTCTGTCTTCCTATGATGTGCCGTGAATGATTCGAAAATCAGCAACAATGAATCTGACGAAAATGGATGAAGGATGGGTCTGGTTGTGTTGTCTTTCTTTTGGTGTTTAGGCTGGATTATAATGATTTTAAGATAAATAAAATGGAGGATATACTAGAGTGATACTTTGATAAGTCGATCTGGACACCACAAAGATCAATCTAGGATTTTGACGCCATACTCTTTGTGATTGAAGAGTGATAAGTCAGGTATGTTTCTTCACAAAAGGATAAACTAGAGTGATACTTTGATAAGTCGATCTGGACGCCACAAAGATCAATCTAGGATTTTGACGCCACACTCTTTGTGATTGAAGAGTGATAAGTCAGGTAGGGTTCTTCACAAATCAATTTGGAAGAATAACTCTTAATTCTCTGAATTAAATTCAAATCTTGGCCAAAAGTTGTTTATTACATATTCTGATGCCATTTTTATAATTGGAACATCCCTCCATAGTTAGGAAAATTCAACATGATAGAAATCAAGCCCAAAAATTGGACTTTGACAAAGTAACCAAACAAATTAAACTAGCACACATTTTCTGACTTTAATTGAAACATAAACAGACCGAATTTAAAATGGCTATAACTTCTTGCACAAAAGTCCAATGCAATCATGGTTGGACAATCTGGAAAGATCACGTTCTGAACTTGAAATCCACCTAGATTAGTCTTGTTTTCACATGCAATGGATGACTTCAAATTCAGGTTTAAATTTATCTACTGTTCTGACGTAAACAACATCAATTCCTTAACTTATTTGCATTATCAACCCAAATTCTAGTAGCCCAGCATCAAAAGAACCATTAAGGGCTCTTCCCATCTTTAAGTTCCAATTGTAGGCAAATAAGCACCATTGAACCAATTTGAAACTGATTGCTAATTTTTAACTCCGACTCAGCTTCAATCATTCCAATTTGACTCGTCAAGGCCCTTGTAGTTGGTTTGCTCTCGCTCTTGTCATTGGACCATCTGAATGCTCTTGCATATTAGATTTACCTTTACGAGATGGATTATCATTCCCATGATGCACATTATCAGCCCCGGGTTGATAATGATTTGTCCTCAAATCATAAGCGTCGTCATCATCCAAGTATGGAGTCAAGTCTTTCACATTAAAAGTATCTGATACATTGTAATCGCCAGGAAGATCTACCTTATACGCATTATCATTCACCTTTTCTATAATCTGAAATGGTCCATCAGCTCTTGGCATCAACTTGGACTTACGTTTGCTTGGAAATCTGCCCTTACTAAGATGAATCCAAACAAGATCACCAGGTTCAAACCTAACCACTTTTCGCCCCTTGTTAGGTTGTTTAGCATACTTCGTCGTTTTCTCCTCAATATGCAATCGAACCTGCTCATATAGTTTCTTCATCAATTCTGCCTTTCTAATTCCATCCATAGATGTCCTCTCATCAATTGGAATATGAACAAGATCAATAGGAACACAAGGATTAAAGCCATACACAACCTCAAATGGTGAAAATTGTGTAGCCCCATGCACACTATGATTATATGCAAACTCCATAATAGGTAAACAAGTATCCCAACTCTTCAAATTCTTATGTATAACAGCTCGTAACAAAGAAGATAAAGTTCGGTTTACTACCTCAGTTTGTCCATCAGTTTATGGATGACATGCCGTACTGAAAAGTAACTTCGTTCCAAGCTTCCTCTAAAGAGTCTTCCAAAAGTGGCTTAAGAATTTTGTATCACGGTCAGAGACAATGCTTTTAGGAACTCCATGCAAACGAATAATCTCTTGAAAGAACAAATCAACTACATGTACGACATCATCAGTTTTGTTGCGAGGAATGAAATGAGACATTTTTTAGAATCGATCAACCACAACCATTATTGAATCCTTTCCACGTTGTGTTCTTGGTAACCCCACTACAAAGTCCATGCTAACATCTATCCACGGTTGTTCTAGAATAGGCAACGACATATACAACCCATATGCATTCTCTTTATCCTTAGCTTTCTTGCAAATAGCACATCTCTCAATCACCTTGTGCACATCCCGTAACATGCTAGGCCAAAAGAAATGTTCTTTCAGCAACTCATAAGTCTTCTTCTCCCCAAAATGACCACTAAGACCACCACCATGAGCCTCTTGCACAAGCAACTCCTGTAATGAACCTGAAGGAATACACATTCTGCCCATTTTGAACAAGTAACCTTCATCCATAAAGAACCTATCACAAGCTCCCTTTGCACATCCGGTAACCATATTAGCAAAGTAGGAATCATTAGCGTACTGATCCTTCACTTGTTCAAAACCCATCAGCCTTGCATTCAACATAGAGATCAGTGTATGCCTCCTAGAAAGAGCATCAGCAACCACATTAACTTGCCCTTTTTTGTACTTTATGACATAAGGAAATGACTCCATAAACTCCACCCATTTAACATGTCTTCGATTTAGTTTGCTTTGCCCCTTAAGATACTTCAAGGATTCATTATCAGTATGTATAACGAATTCTTTAGGCAACAAGTAGTGTTGTCATACCTCCAGAGCTCGAATCAAAGCATAGAACTCCTTGTCGTAAATAGAGTAGTTCAAACGTGCTCCATTTAACTTTTCACTAAAGAATGCAATCAGCCTCTTTTCTTGCATCAAAACAGCCCAACTCCAACTCTGGAAGCATCACACTCTATTTCAAAGGTTTTAGCAAAGTCTGGAAGTGCTAAAACTGGAGCAATACACAATTTTTCCTTAATTAGCTCAAAAGCTTTATGTGCATCTGCACTCCATCTAAACTCGTTCCCTTTGTTCAAGCATTCTGTTATAGGAGCAACAATAGAGCTGAAGTCTTTCACAAATCGCTTGTAGAAAGAAGCTAAACCATGAAAACTCCTCACATCAGTGATACTAGCAGGTTTTGGCCAGTCCCGAATTGCCTCAATTTTCTCCTCATCAACCTTAACTCTCTTGCTAGAGATAATATATCCAAGAAACACAACACTTTCTTTACAAAAGTAACACTTTGTGAGTTTCCCATACAACTTAGAATCTCGCAAAGTTTCAAACACAACTCTAAGATGCTTCATATGATCATCAAAGGTCTTGCTATACACCAAGATATCATCAAAATATACTACAATAAACAACCTAATATACTTCCTCAAAACATGATTCACAAGCCTCACAAATGTACTAGGCGCATTAGATAACCCAAACGGCATTACCATCCATTCATATAACCCCTGTTTAGTTTTAAATGCTATTTTCCATTCATCTCCCTCTTTCATTCTAATTTGGTGATAACCACTCATCAAATCGACTTTAGAAAACAATGCAGCACCATGTAACTCATCAAGCAATCATCAAGTCTAGGTATAGGAAATCGATACTTAACTGTTATTTTGTTGATAGCATGACTGTCCATACACATCCTCATGGTATCATCTTTCTTCGGTACAAGCAAAGTAGGTACAGAACATGGACTAAGTGATTCTCGAACATAACCCTTCTCTAAGAGCTCACCAACCTGCCTTTGAATTTCTTTTGCTTCCTCTAGATTACATCTGTATGCTGGTCTATTAGGAAGTGAAGCTCTTGGCACCAAATCGATTTGATGCTCAATTCCACAAATAGGCGGTAACCTTTTAGGTAATTCATCTGGAAACACATCTTTAAATTCTTCAAGCAATTCCTTAATCTGTGTTGGTAAGTCCAATCTTTCTACTTGTAGTAATTGCTTTGCCCAGATCATGAAAACAACCCCCGTCGAAGTTAATGCCTGTTTGATATCTTCTTTTTTGGCTAACAACAGCTCCTTATGTGATTGCACCTCTTTCTGTTGGCTTCGTAACTGATCCTCTCTAACTTGTTGATAGCTCAATGGTAACAAGTTCACCTTCTTTCCATTCAACATGAAAGAATAAGTGTTCTTTCGTCCATTATAGGTCACATCCTTATCAAACTGCCATGGACGACCCAACAACAAATGGCTAGCTGACATCGGCGCAACGTCACACAAAACCTCGTCATGATAGGATTTAATGGAAAAGGGCACAAGAACTTGCTTTGTCACCCGAATCTCCCCATTCTCATTCAGCCATCGCAAACTATACGGTCTGGGATGTGGAATGGTAGTTAAACCCAATTTCTCCATCAAGGTAAGTGACGCAACATTAGTGCAACTTCTATTATCAATGATCATCCCACACACCTTATCTCGAATCTGACATCGAGTATGAAAGATGTTCTCGCGTTGCTCATCACTAACATCAATTTGTGCATTTAGAACCCGTTGCACAACCAATAAATCTCCCTTCACTGGTTCGAAATCCTCTTCCTGTTCCATTTGTGCCTCATCTTCATCTTCAGTTTCAGCCTCATCTCCACTTATCAGCTCTCCATGATTCCCATGCAATATCATCACCCTTTTATTTGGACATTTTGAAGCAATGTGCCTGATTATGCATCAAAAGTGTCATTAAGTCTCTTATTTTACATATGTATTTATTGTTTTTATTTGGTTGTTTTTATAATAATTGATGTGTTTTTTAGTAATGAAGTTTGTTTTAATGTTTCCATAGGTTTTTGGAGCTTAAATGAATTAATTCAGAAAATTCAACGTCGAAAAGCTCCAAAAACCTATTAGTTTTGGTACTGAAGAGACATTTAGTTGAAGATTGAAGCAAATCTTGGTTCAAATAAGTGCTCCAAATTTGTCCCAAAAATCAATTCTATTCCAATTCTAGAAAAGAATATCATATGATTTATTTCAAGCCCAAACTTTCCTTATGTTGTGTGCAAACTTCAACCATTAAACACTCAAGGTTTCAATGTCAATCTTAGCCCAAATAATAAGTGCATTTGTATACTTATTTGATGCTCAAATTCAGCCCAAAATCAGCCCTAAATCAACCCCAAATCAACCTTCAAATCAACCCAAACACAATCCTCATAAATGAGGAAGAAAAACATGCACCAAAGTAGTTGTAAAGCTGTCTTGATTTGATTTTTCAGAACACCTTTCGGTATTTTGCCTATAACTTTTGACTCAGGTGTCCAAATGAGCTGTTCGTTAATTATCTGCAAAGGTGACAGAATTTCCTATAAATATGTCTCTAATAGACTTCTCGAAAAAAAGCTTCTAAGAGGGTTGAATTGCTGTCCAAAGTTAGAGTCAGATTTGTGTCCGAATTTTTTCTGAAATTGTATTGTGTTCTTCTTTATAGATTTCGGTTCTTTAGTTTGTAAAACTTATTATTTCAGTTGGATTCAAGTTCTTTCATGTTTATTGAAGTGTTCTTATATATAATCATGGTTGGCTAAACTCTTTCTTGGATCCAAATCAAGGATAATGGTGATTGAGGTGAGTTCTTTAGGATATAAATGAATCTTAATGTTTATCTTCTTATTTTCTTCATGAATGATTTATTATTGTAAAGAAATTTTAGAAATCATTTAGGTAATGTTATAATCTTGAATTTTTATGCACAAACTTTAGTTTTGGTACAGAGATTGCTTGATTCAATGTCTTACTTAATATGAAAGTACTTGTTCATTCTTAAGCAATAATCAATCTTCATCTTTCTAATCTTCATTGTAATATCTTCTGATCTAATATCACCATCGTTGAGATTAGGTTGAGTTATCTTATATATGTTGAAGAAATCACCAATACATCACCATTAAAATTGATTTGGACCAAGACTTACTTTTTCTTGTCATTTAAAATCTATTTACGTTTTTTTTTATCTTTAAAAACAAATCCATCAATTATTTTCAACCAAGTTATTGTTAATTTAATTTCTCTTGAGTTTTTTTTTGTTACTTAGCTTAATTTCCAGATCTAGCTCTCTGTGGATATGACCTCGATCTTACCGAGTTAATTGCTACATCGCACACTTGTGCACTTGCGAGTTAAAACAAGCCAATCATAAAAAGCGGTCAAGTAGTGCCCATATCCTAAGCACTTGAAGCACTTGATGTCCCGAGACCTCCTAGGATGTGGAGGTTCTATCACCTTCTCCTTTCCCTTTAAAGAATTAGAACTGGTATTCCCCTTCCTAACCTCCACCTTCTCATCTCATTTAGGTGTACTCCATATTCGTGTAGGCGTAGATACAACCCTTGTCGTACTTGACGTAGTTACACTAGTTCGAACACCTCCTCGTTTCTGCTACCTCTCTACTCGAGTTGCAAGCTTTATAACATCCTCAAGGAAGATGTACAGTTGCAATTCAACAACATTAGTTATATCCTTCCTCAACCCTTCATGAAATCTAGCTATTGTTTGCTCTTGGGGTTCCATCAATTCACATCGAATCTACAACAACTCAAACTCTTTCATATACTCTTCCAAGCTTAAAGATCTTTGTCGCAAAGTCTGAAGTCTGATGTATAGCTCTTGTTTTTAGTAATCAGGAACAAATCTCTTCTTCATCACTCTTTTTATAGTTGCCCACGTTCTAATCTCTTCTTCATCACTCTTTTTATAGTTGCCCACGTTCTAATCTCCTCTTCTCCATCCCTTCTCCTCTGAATCTTTAAGTTTTCCCACCATAAAAGAGCATAATCTGTAAACTCAAGTGCTGCCACCTTGCACTTCCTTTCTTCAGAATATTCATACCATTCAAACACCTTTTCAACGTTCTAAATCCATTCCAGGTATTCCTCGGGTGAACTACTTCCTCGAAACGGTGGAATCTTAAGTTTGAGACCACTAGGAGGATTATTATTCTGCCTTCTTGGTCTGCCCCTCTCGTTGGCCTCATCATCCCCACTTGGATCTCCGTCAGCTTCTACAAAATCATTTCATGACACCCTAAGTGCTTGCCTCTACTAGGGTTGCAAATTATTTCTTTGCATCATTTGCATAAGGGTATTCAACTGTTCACGAATTCCAGTCATTTCATCCCGAATCTCAGCATGAGATTGTTGTAATCCCACAACCTGTGCCTGTTCTAAACTTAACCCTCTTGGAAAATCTTCTTTATCTCCAGCCATAATTAAGTTTATCAACCTCAATTCTACCAAGCTTTTCTTCTGTTTCTGGCTCCTGTCTTAGATCACAACTGATGCTCTAATACCAGATGATGTGTCGTGAATGATTTGAAAATCGGCAACAATGAATCTGACGAAAATGGATGAAGGATGGGTCTGGTTGTGTTGTCTTTCTTTTGGTGTTTAGGCTGGATTATAATGATTTTAAGATGAATAAAATGGAGGATATACTAGAATGATACTTTGATAAGTCAATCTGGACGCCACAAAGATCAATCTAGGATTTTGATGTCACACTCTTTGTGATTGAAGAGTGATAAGTCAGGTATGTTTCTTCACAAATCAATTTGGAAGAACAACTCTTAATTCTCCGAATTAAGTTCAAATCTTGGCCAAAAGTTGTTTATTACATATTCTGATGCCATATTTATAATTGGAACATCCCTCCATAATTAGGAAAATTCAACATGACAGAAATCAAGCCCAAAAATTAGACTTTGACAAAGTAACCAGACAAATTAAACTAGCACACATTTTCTGACTTTAATTGAAACATAAACAGACCGAATTTAAAATGGCTATAACTTCTTGCACAAAAGTCCAATGCAATCATGGTTGGACAATCTGGAAAGATCACGTTCTGAACTTGAAATCCACCTAGATTAGTCTTGTTTTCACATGCAATGGATGACTTCAAATTTAGGTTCAAATTTATCTATTGTTCTGATGTAAACAACATTAATTCCTTAACTTATTTGCATTATCAACCCAAATTCAAGTAGCCCAACATCAAAAGAACCATTAAGGGCTCTTCCCATCTTTAAGTTTCAATTGTAGGCAAATAAGCACCCTTGAACCAATTTGAAATTGATTGCTAATTTTTAACTCCGACGTAGCTTCAATCATTCCAATTTAACTCGTCAAGGCCCTTTGTAGTTGTTTCGCTCTCGCTCTTGTCATTGGACCATCTGAATCCTCTTGCATATTAGATTTACCTTTATGAGATGGATTATCATTCCCATGATGCACATCATCCTATGCCGGCGGCGAAGGTCACCGTCACCTGGAACAAAGGAAGCAACGCACAACAATAATTGATTTTAATTTTTCTTTTTGTGCAGATCCGTTCTCATATTTGTTGTTCTGTTCTTGTTGTTCTTTCCTTTTTCAAAACGTAAGCTCTGGCAGCTGAGGAAGGAGTGTTGGAGGCCGGCGCTACCACGGGGAAGCTTCGATCGTGTCTGTGCTGGTGAGGGAGACCGTGGCCTGTGGCCGGTTGAAGAGAGAAGATCTATCGGTCGCGGGTTGGAAGGCGGTGCCTTCGGTGGCTAAGAGAAGACCTGGTGCGTGGCTGCTGGGCAGAGGAAGAAGGAGCGGCGGACCGATCTGGGTCCGTTGGGGATGCTGCTGCTATCGGCCAGATGAGGGAGAGCTGGGTCTGTCGGCGCTGTTGAGGCTAGGTCGGCCGAGAGGGAAGAACAACGACTGGTGGAGATGGGCGAAGAAGGAGAAATCAGCGAAGAGAGGGACCGTGGGTCTGTTGCTGGTCCGGTTCTAGGAGGAGAAGCTAGAAGTGAGGGTAGTGTTTGTGTGGGTTGTTGGGTGGAAGGTTGAAGATGAGAAGGAATGGGGTGTGTGGAAATGTGGCCGGCTGAAGGAAGAAGAGAACCAAATCCAGGGGGGTGGGGCGGGTCTTTTGGAAAGATGGGTTTGTAGGATTGAGGTTTTTAGGGTTTGTCTTTTTTTTTTATCAAAATTGCCCCCCCTGTGCATGTTGAAGGCTGCTATTTATAGGCAAAATGTTGCATTGGTCCCTCAATTTTTGTGTCTGGCCCCTAATTTCAATCAATTCACTTGGTAAAAATTAAATTTGGTCTCTTAAAATTTCAATCTTTTCAATTAAGTCTGTGCTTGCCTTCTTGGATCAATGGATTACCCAAAATAAATCAATTGTTATTTGTTGTGTGAAGATGTAAGATTATTGATTGTGCTTGGGCTGATTTAAAAGTTGATTTGGGGCTGATTTGAGGCTGATTTGGGGCTGAATTTAAGCATCAAATAAGGATACAAATGTACCTATTATTTGGGCTAAGATTGACATTGAAACCTTGAGTTTTTAATAGTTGAAGTTTGCACACAACATAAGGCTAGTTTGGGTTTGAAATAGATCATATGATATTCTTTTCTAGAATTGGAATAGAATTGATTTTTGGAGAAAATTTGAAGTACTTATTTGAACCAAGATTTTCTTCAATCTTTAACTAAATGTCCCTTCAATTCTTTGTTCTGAATTCCGACGTTGATTTTTTTAAATTAATTTATTTAAGCTCCAAAAACCTATTGAAACATTAAAACAAACTTCATTACTAAAAAGCACATCAATTATTATAAAAAAATCAAATAAAAACAATAAATAAATATGTAAAATAAAAGACTTAATGACGGAAGTGGGAGATGAAAAACTTATTTGAATCATTGCTTTAAAGCAGGCTTTAATCATTGATTTTCCCACCGACCGAAGTGGGAGACGGAAGACGTGTGTGAGGTAATTAGGGCACAAGGTGGGGTTAGAGAGTGTTGACTATTTTGGATGCTTTGTCGTGTCTTCTTTTTAATTTTTAAGGAATTTTTAAGGGATAACGTCTGATCCGAGTCAGGTGAATTGGCACGTATGTTGTTTGCTTTGAATGAATAATGGTGCTTTTTTTTTCTTTATGCAATTCAAACAAGCCAAGTGGTAAGAAAGAGCAATTATTTCCTACTCATTTGTTGGATGTCCATGGTGCATATATTCATTAGGGTTACTATTCATCAACTTCTCTGGTCTAGTCTCCACCTGCACATATAAGATGCTCATATTTCCCTCAAGCTCCTCCAATTGGCTATAAATATTGACCAAAATAATAATAATAAAAAGGAAAAGAAAAGAACCAACCGTGCATTAGCTGACGTTTTGTGTACCGAAAGTCAACTTCTGTAGCAAGGCCGGGGCAAGAGCCAGGAACAAGAATCGCTCAGTTGAGAGGCATTTAAGGTGATGTCTCTGTCAAATGCTGGTTCCTTCTGATAATAGGAAATCATGCAGAGGCATTAGCCAATATCCATGACATGGGAACTGAAATTGCATTCGAAAAGAGTTAAATGTCTCTATCAAGACCTAAACTGTTGGATTCCCTTATAATAATAAAGCTAAAGTAAGAGAAGAAGAATGGAATTTTGAGACGTAAATTTTTTAAGAAAATGGCCAAGTGCTTCAGGGAATGTTGGATTCCCACAGGCCACAGCAGAGGCGTAGCAAACCAAAGCAAACCCCAGCACTTGTCCACTCTCATTGTCATCGTCTCTTTTTACCTTGACCCACAGTGATTATCGTTAAAATGCTCTTAATTATTTGATGTACAATGCTTAACAGCTAATACTTCACTTGATTTTTCCACCTTTTTTTTCTCCCCAATCTTGGAATAGAGTACAGAAATTCTACAACAGTCCTTTTTCTATGCACTAATGCATGATTGAAAGAGGAATTCTTCTTTATCAATCATCTTTTGATATTATCTAGATTTGGTGAGTGTAGCTTATTGCTTTATATATTCTTTTCTTACAACTTTCCGTAGCCAGTGGCAGGCATGTTACTTCTCTTTCAGAATGTTAGTTTCCCTATCAAAACCTCTGGTTTTCTTGACTCCTGGCCTCTTTGAGTGCGAGGAAGTGCAATTATAGATAAGCATGAGCAGTTGTAGTACTGCCTGGTTCTTGGTGTAATACCGAGACAAAACAAAGCCCACATCAGCACTGTTTTTATTGAATCCTTCATTTTTTTCACACCATTCTTAACCCCTTACCTCAGCAGAAACTGGTTTTGGCAACTATACCATCTTGTTTTATACCTTTGTTTCAATGGAGGCAGGCAAAAAGAATTCTTTTTTCTGTTGTGTGGCTTCGTTAATCTGCTTATGGACTACTGCTTATGGAGAGCTAACAGCTGCAGGTGTCAACTACGAAGGTAACTGGAGTTTTACTCAGCTACGGAGAATCCTATTTGTCTTTCTAAATCTTTTGAGAAGTTAAGAGCTTGAAGTCATATTTACCTTTTCTTTTTCCTCTCAGTGGAGGCTTTGATGGGCATTAAGAACTCATTGCACGATCCTCATAATATTCTTAACTGGGATGAGCATGCTGTGGATCCATGCAGTTGGGCCATGGTCACTTGTTCTCCTGATAATTTTGTCACTAGCCTGTAAGTAGCAGTAATTACTAAACTAACCAAAACTTAACTGAATAGAGAAGCAAATACATCGAAAGAACCTGAAAATTCAAGTAAGAAAGAGCATTTGAAGTTGGTAATTTTTTTATTTTTTTTTGCAGAGGAGCTCCGAGCCAACGTTTATCTGGCACTCTTTCACCATCTATTGGAAACTTAACGAATCTCCAGTCTCTGTGAGTATTCAATCAATTAATATTCCAGAAAATATAATTTTTATATTTACTTTTGTATTTTTATTCACAATATGGTGTTTTGCAGGCTTCTACAGGATAACAATATTTCAGGACATATACCCTCTGAGCTTGGAAGGCTCCCAAAGCTTAAAACAATTGATCTTTCCAGTAACAACTTCAGTGGCCAAATTCCTAGTTTTCTGTCCAATCTTAATAGCCTCCAATACCTGTAAGCACAAAGTGTATACATGCACTTTTTTCTTGTTTTCATAACAATTTTAGAATTAGGAGGTGATTATTAATTTTGAAAGTTTCTTAAGAGTCTGAAAACTGACAGAGGGTTTTTGAGTTTGGATTAGGAGGCTGAACAATAACAGTCTTGATGGAGCAATTCCCGCCTCTTTGGTTAACATGACTCAACTTACCTTTCTGTAATTCTCTTCAAACCCTTATCCTTCTGCTGTTGCTGTATGTCATTTTTCCTTGGTAAAAGATCTATATGATTTGTTTGAATTTTGTTTAATGTCCCAGCGACTTGTCTTCCAATGATTTGAGCACTCCTGTACCACCTGTACATGCTAAAACATTCAAGTAAGTCAATCGTAAAACCTATCTGTCCTCCTATATTTCTCTTTCCTATCTGTCCTTCTATATTTCTCTTTCCCTTGATCAGAACAGCAAGCAAAATAATTGACGTTGCTTTTATTGACACAGCATTGTAGGAAATCCTCTGATATGTGGAACTGGGCAAGGCTGTGCTGGAACCACACCAGTTCCACAATCTGTGGCCCTGAATAATTCACTAAGTAATTCTCTTTCCCGCCTGTTTCAAAGTTACCTACTTAATTTCAAGTTTTAACTTCTTCTGCTCTAAAAGTTGCTGTTGATGCGCTCCCCTTTTGCTTTCTTTTAATTTGCAATTATTTTGCTTTTGACTTTAATTTGAAGATCATGATTGTTTTATCCTTTCGAGGCTATCAAATACTTTTTGAGATTGTTTTACTTTCATTATGCGTTTCGAATTTCAAATCTTAAATCCTATATTACTCCCTTTAAATTATGCTCAAATGTCTTTCTTTGTTTCCCCAGATTCTCAGCCTTCTGGAAATAACAAGAGCCACAAAATTGCCCTGGTCTGGGGTTCAAGCCTAGGCTGCATCTGCCTGTTGGTTCTTGGATTTGGTTTCATCCTTTGGTTGAGACAAAGACTCAACCAGCAAATATTCTTTGATGTTAATGGTTAGTATGGCATAAATAGACTTGAAAAATATAAAGCTGTTGACAGCATTGGGTGGTTGATAGCAACGGACATGTCAATAGTTCTAACATTTTTCTCTTTTCAAAAGCATCAGAACAACATAATGAAGAACTAAACCTCGGAAACTTGAGGAGCTTTCAATTCAAAGAACTTCAGGTTGCTACAAACAACTTCAGCAGCAAGAACTTGATAGGAAAAGGTGGCTTTGGGAACGTCTACAAAGGGTATCTCCAAGATGGAACTGTTGTAGCAGTGAAGAGGCTCAAAGATGGAAATGCCATAAGTGGCGAGATCCAATTCCAGACTGAAGTTGAGATGATCAGCCTAGCAGTGCATCGAAATCTACTTCGTCTCTATGGATTTTGCATGACAACGACTGAAAGGCTATTGGTTTACCCGTACATGTCTAATGGGAGTGTTGCGACTCGTCTCAAGGGTAATGCATCCATCAAGATAGCTAAGTCTATTCTGATATACCTCTGATTTACCTCTGATTTCCACGCGGGATGCCTAGAACCTGCGAGTCTCATAACATATGATTGACCATTCTTTGATCAAGATATGAAAATTGTGCCTTTCGTTTCTCTTGCAGCCAAACCAGCCCTGGATTGGGGTACGAGGAAGAGAATTGCCTTAGGAGCAGCAAGAGGTTTATTATACTTGCATGAACAATGCGATCCCAAGATAATTCACAGGGATGTGAAGGCTGCAAATATATTACTTGATGGTTATTGCGAGGCTGTTGTAGGAGATTTTGGATTGGCAAAGCTGTTGGATCACCGGGACTCACATGTGACAACTGCTGTGAGGGGCACTGTGGGGCACATAGCCCCTGAGTATCTATCAACAGGCCAGTCCTCTGAGAAAACAGATGTTTTTGGATTTGGAATACTTCTGCTAGAATTAATATCTGGCTTAAGAGCTCTGGAATTCGGGAAGTCAACGAACCAGAAAGGAGCATTGCTTGACTGGGTAAGCTAAACAAACACGCCTTCAGATACTTTTCAGGCTAATCCAAGTCCCATTTCTGGACATGACAGAATTTATGATCTTAATTACAGGTGAAGAAGATTCATCAGGAAAAGAAGCTGGAATTGTTAGTTGACAAGGATCTGAAAAACAACTACGACCGAATTGAGCTTGAAGAAATAGTTCAAGTAGCTCTGTTATGTATCCAATACCTTCCAAGTCATAGACCTAAAATGTCAGAAGTGGTTCGGATGTTAGAGGGAGACGGGCTCGCTGAAAAGTGGGAAGCTTCTCAGAGAGCAGAAGAAACTAGATCAAGAGCCAACGAGTTCTCCTCTTCGGAAAGATATTCTGATATGACTGATGACTCCTCGCTGCTTGTCCAGGCAATGGAGCTCTCTGGACCCAGGTGACATGATTTTCAAACAGAAAGCATTTATGAACTTTTAAAAGAATGTGATACAGCGTATGAAAACATGCTTGTTGTATGTTAGCCACATATTGGAGCTCTAAAGCTGTCTCTACAATTTCTAGCTGTACAGAACCGGGATCCGAAAAAATGACATAGTTGAGTGTTAATGTCTTTTTCTGCTTGTTGGTCGAGTGAAGAATTTTTTTTGGAGAAGTTTGTTCCTCCTGAACTAAATATTTTATCCTTTCGAGTCCTGAAGAAAGATCTGTCTTGGTCAATACATGAGCGTTATGATTGCTACTGAAAGTTGATAGTTCTTGGGGACACAAATTCATAGTCAAACGGATGGCTAGAAAGACTGTCTTGCAGGGTGATCTGTCATCAAATGGTAGGACGGGCCACCCTCCCTCTTCAGCAACAGGAAATTTCATGGCAACAGAAATTCAAAGATGCGGACTACCAATGCTGGCCATCAATTGATTTATAAGAACTCAAGTGATGTAGAGGATCAGAGAATAAACATCTGAATGATAAATAACGAGGGTGCAGAGGATGGAAGAATAAACGGAGTTTTTTAGTGGAAAATAATAGGTGTGCAGGGTACTAATACCATGTAAAGCATGCTCCTAAAACATTTAAGAAACCCCAGAAAGAACAGGAGTCAGTTTCTATAACGTACTTCATAAAAATAAAAGAATACTATTATTATGCAGCACCCCTCAAGGGAAGAGATACAAGATTTTGTGCACCACGTCAATACTATGATCAGTGTATAATAAGCTACCATTTCAACTAATACTACAACACATTAAGAACAATAAAGGAATATTAGCAACCATTTCAACTAATACTACAACACATTAAAAATAATAAAGGAATATTAGCAACATGACAAAATAGTGTTGGATGCAGAGAATCATAACAAGGTTGAATTGGTAAAGAATCTTTTGCCTTCAATCGGTTGGAGCAACGGACGGTGTGTACAAAGGACAGAGACGAAGTTAACGCGAGCTGATGACTCGTGCTTACTAGAAATTCCTCGTTGAAGACCAACAATTGCAATGATCTATCCCCATCACGATGAAATTTCAAATATTACCTGGACCTGTCGGCCAAGGCTATAGACTTGATGAATACATCAGTGTAGTGTGCGTGCGGCCCAGAACATCTAAGGGCATCATAGACCTGTTATTGCCTCAAACTTCCTTGGTTTGGAAGGCCATAGTCCCTCTAAGAAGCTAGCTGCGGAGGGTCACCTCCGCATAACTAGTTAGCAGGCTTAGGTCTCGTTCGTTAACGGAATTAACCAGACAAATCGCTCCACCAACTATATACTCCCATGTTCTCTGTTCCCCTTGTTCTTGGCAGCTAGAGTATTAATATGTTCTAGCTGGAGCCTAGCCGGGCTATCACTATCTTGGTAAGGACGACTTTCTACATCTCTGAATTGATGGGCATTCTTTGTATGGATGGCTGCTAGTTGTCTCTTCATGGATGGCTGAAAATTCCCCAAAGACTGCCTCCATTATGGATGATGGTGTTCCTTTTTATGGTTAAGTGGATTGTCCCTTCTGTTTAAGGGGGTCTGTTCCCTTTATGTTTTTAGTTATTCAAGGGAGTTTGTTCCTTTTACTTTCTATTTTGTAAGCTTGTCTTACTATAGTTTGTTTAAGGGAGTCTGTTCTTTTTTTGGTCTGGATATGTATATCTTATTGTACTGCTGGTTTTCAGCCTGTTCTGCAAGCTTGCCTTGCTCTTTTTGATCTATATAATTCTTACATTTGATCAAAAAAAAAAAAGAGCTCTCAGAATGTATAGTTTCAGGTACAAGCAGCTTTATTTTTGAACAGCCCATACCTCTTTGAAAAGATAGGTAAATACGTAGCTCTAAAACAGGAAGGAGCTCTCAGAACCATCTAGGTGGTGGCTAAGTGGTAAGGATTTGGAACCAAGAGGTTTGCTCCCTCTGTGGTCTCAGGTTCGAGTCCTTGGTTGCTCATATGATGGCCACTAGAGGCTTACATGGTCGTTAACTTCAGGGCTTGTGGGATTAGTTGTGGTGCGCGCAAGCTGGCGCAGACACCCATGTTAATCTAAAAAAAAGAAAGAGCTCTCAGTCAAGATAGAGCTCTCAGTTAAGTGAGATCTTGAGAGAGAAATTAGAGAGAGATGCTCTCCTTCTGCATGAAGCTTTTCCCTCGTGTTTGATCTCCTTCCGTCAATTCCTCCTCTGTTTTGTTGATTTCCTGTCTATGGCGAACAAAAAGAAGAAGGTTGGTTCCTATAAATCCAAGCTTAAGCAGCACTCTTTGGTTGATTCACATCTTTTGCATGATCGCATTGTTCTAGCTTTGGAGTCCCCGTCTCATACTATTCATGCTACTATTCACTCAATTTCAAATTCAAATGCTTGCCCTCCTGTCGTCTTTCATTCAGAGCTTTCCAAGCATAATCACCATGTCCCTTCCACTTCTCACGGCCTTCCACTTCAGATCATTGTTGATCCATCCCCTAGTATCAACCTTGTGTTTGAGGAAGATTCTTTTGACGATGATGCTCTTGATGATGAGGAAGTGGATTTTGCCTCTTCTGGTGAGGACTATACAGGAGGGTCCAAATTCTTCACTTCTTCTGTATTTGAGGCCCCCTCTATCCCTACTGCTTCTCCTATGGGTGCCTAGACAGTCCCTATTTCTCCAATGGGTGCCTCTCCTGATCCTGTTGTTTCCCCAGTAAGTGCTCCTTTTGCTCCAGCAGAGGTAAATGTTCCTCTGCCTGCTATAGTAAGTGTGTCTCCTAATCCTTCTGAGCCTCCAACTAATGCTTGGCATAATCTGTTTGCCCCTAATTGTAACATCAATAGTTGCCCCAGGCTCCTCCATTACTCTGTTTTTACTAACACTAAGGGCTGTAATTTACTTGAAGATGATTTAGACACTAAATGTGACCTTTGGAAGCTAAGCCTTGTTGGCTATATTGTTGGTTGTTCACCAGGCTTAAAGGTTTTGCAGCATCTCATTGTTAGCTCCTGGAAATGTGAAGCATCCTTGACTATCCATGCATCTGGTTGGCTGATTTTTCAATTTCCTAATGAAGAAGATAAATTGATAGTTTTATCTGGCGACCCTTACTTTTTTATGGCAGACCCCTAATTCTTAGGGCTATGCCAGAATACTTTGACTTCTCTTCCTCTGATATGCATACAGTCCCCGTCTGGGTTAAATTCCCTAATCTTCCTCTCAAATGTTGGTCTATCAGATGTCTATCCAAAATCACAAATGTACTTGGTAAACCAATCCAGACTGACATGCTCACTTCTTCCATGTCTAAGCTATTGTATGCCAAGGTATTGGTGGAAGTTAACTTGCTCTCTAAGTTGCCTTACTCTATTGAAGTTACTCTGCCTAATGGTAGTATACTTCACCAGTAAGTTATTTATGAAACTCTTCCTCGCTTTTGCAAGCACTGCAGGATTCTTGGTCATAATACTTCAACGTGCACTACATCCAAGCCCGCCAATATTTCTTCCTCACAGCAGGCTCATGACTCTGTTGCTCCAGTCTCTAATGTCAGGTCTAGTGTTTTCAATCGTTTGGGGTCTCAGGGTGATGCTGTTGTAGCTGAAAGTATACAAGCCACCCTACCTGTTGATTGTGGTCCTAATCCCATGCAGGTGGAAGCTGTGATTGTTTCTGTTGGTGGGAGAAACCACTTGTGGTGGCTTTAAAACACTCGGAGGGGATAAAACACATTATTTTATTTCAAGAACAACAAGCTTACAACATAAACATAAGCTTACAACAACCCCTCTCTTTCTCTCTTTCTCTCTAGTGTTTCTCTCAATCTCTCCACACTTTATAACATAAACTCAGCTAGCTATTTATACACGAATTCAAAACAAGAAAATTCAACCTTCAAGTGTGAAGGCGGCTGTGGCCGATGGTGTGAAGGTGGTTGGTGGCTGGATGGTTGGGCGGTGACAGCTAGTGGTTGCCTTTCTTGACCTTCTAGATTGAGTTTACTTCAACAAATCTCCCCCTTAAACTCAATCGAGGGATGTCATTCTAAGCATGAATTTCAATCTGATAAATACTTCTCTCTTCAATGGCTTGGTAAAAATATCTACTGTTAACAATCTATAATCTGATTGGAACCTCCTTTGTGTGTGGTTTCCAATTGAATAATAAGAGTTTATACTATACTTGTTTGACATACCATTAGTGGAACCTCTAACCTTGACATTTGTTATTATCATTGTTTAATCCTTACGTTAATCTTTCCATCTCAAAGTTCTCATCAACTTCTTCTTTTTCTTCTTCTTCTTCTATTATTACTACTACTACTACTACTACTACTATTATTATTAGACAAATCACCTGTATTTTTTGAAACTTCTTGTGGACAGGAAATGCTTGCAGGAATAAGTCTGCTGTCGTGGCTTGGAAAACTGTTTTCCTACCAAAGCATGAAGAAGTGTTGGGATTGCTTGATATTCAAGTTCATTACAAATGCTTCATTGCAGAACACCTCTGGAACATACATCTAAATAAAGATTCCATTTGGATTAGATGGATACATCACTTTTATTTACACACTCACTCCATTTGGAATGCTCATGCCTAAAAGACCTCCTCCCCCTTGTGGAAATCAATCCTCCTCCTCAAAAATCAACTTGTTAAGCTATACGGGGGGCACTAATAAGTTATTGATCTGATGGCAGGCTGGGACCAGTATGGAGAGGGGTTCACCTCTAATGCTTATGCTTCTCTCCGACCCCAAGGCTCAGTAGTCAATTGGGAGAAGATAGTTTGGGAGCCATGGGCCTTTCCCAGACATAATTTGACTCTATGGTTGGCCCTGCTTGGAAAGCTTCGAACCAAGGACAGACTTTAATTTGCTCCCATTGACACCTTATGCATATTTTGTAGAAAGGCAGAGGAAAGCCACCAACATCTATTCTTTGGTTGTAACTGGACTTATTCTGTGTGGAACAAAGTCAAATCCTAGCTAAATTTATGCAGGCGAATGTCCACCCTTAACAGTGTAGTTAGAGGTTTACCTTGTGCAAAGAAGAACTTGATCGCTAGAATGCAAAGAGTTTCTCTTTGTGTATTGATTTACTTGATCTAGGAGGAACGAAACAGAAGAATATTTGAGGACAAGAGTATTTCTCCAGACCTTCTCTTTCGGAAGTTTCAAATCACCTTCTACATGATCCTTCATTTTTATGAGAAGGACCATTCACTCATCCCTGTAGCTTAGTGATCTCTCCTGTGGTGTACCTCTCAGCTGTTATGCTTTTGGAGGTTGTTCTGGGCTATTTCCTAATCCCTTATCTGGCTGTGATTGGTCGGTCAGATTAGTTTATGGACGCTGGTTGCTTCAGTGATTAGTTGTTCTCCTTCTCTTTGGAGTGTGGGATTAAATTGGTTTGTTCAACAGAGTCTATGATAGTTGCATTTCAATTTCTGCGCTGAATATGTTGTTTCTGCATGGTGCATACATGAGATTCACGTGCTCAGCTTTCTTGTCTATCTCCTCCAGGTTCTGTTCGCGTTCTTCTCTTTGGAGTGCTCAGCTTGCATGGGTGGCAATACTTCTGATTGGCTCATTTTTCTTATCCAGATGTATTGCAATATGGCATCTATTACTCCTGCATGAGCTTTAATTGCTTGGTGATCTTCAACTGGCCACCATTGTTGACTTCAAGCTTCTATCTTTAGCCGATCTTTGGACTTCTGTCCCCTTTTGATTGGCTCCCGTTGTATCTCATTTACTTTTCTCTCAGCTGGAAGCTTCCTCTTTTGTTTGTAGCTTTGTTATCGCCATCTTCAGCGGCTTACAGCCAGCTTATGTTTCCAACGACTTCATTGTTCTCCTTTTTAGCTTGTCGGGGTGCATGGCCTTGCATGGCTTGTTTTCGGCGGCAGAATTTTTCCTGTCTTGTTTTTCATATTGTTTAGATGGGATCCTTGTTCTCATAGGTCCCCTTATATCCATTGCCTGTTCCCTTCTTTGGTTCACCTTTGTATCTGGACTTGCTGGCTTTCCCAGCTTTGTATATTTTTTTGATCTTTTTATATACTTACATTTTGATAAAAAAAAGAAAGAAAGAAAAAGAAAGACCTCTTCCAGTTCTGCATGTTCACTCCCATCCCTGCATGGATAAGCCTCTGTCTTTTGCCCGTGGCTGGAAGAGCATTTATTTGTTATGGCTGTCGGTTTGCTATTGTCTTGACTTGCATGGTCCTGCATGCTTATTCCCGTCCCTGCATGGATAAGCCTCTGTCCTTTGTCCGTGGCTGGAAGTGCATTTAATTGTTATGGCATGTCGGTCTATTGTCTGGTCTTCCACTGCATGGTCTGGAATTGATGAGACGTTTGGCCTAAGCTGTTCTCAACAGGTTGGACGTGCATGGTCCTTTAATTCTACATGGGAGAGCAGTTGTCCTCTTTTTCTTGGGTCTTCTAGGTTACAGCTAGGATGTTAGGATGGTCCCCTCTCTGCATGATAAAAACTTTGCAAGGTTGGCTGGTGCTTTCTCTGCATGGCTGAGTTGTGTCTGCATGGCTTCTTCGTTCTACAAGGTTGAGCTAGTGAATATTGGTGAATCTTCATTGTCTCCTCTTCAACTCTTGGCTGGAAGAGCTGTGTTAGTTGGTTGTTCATTGCTTGTCTTGACTTGGCTCGCGGGATACTATGATTGTCTCTGGTCTGCCTTCCGTTTGGGATGTTCTCTAGACACCTGGCATGAAGAAAGAGCTCCTATTATGGTCTTTTATGTTACTAGTTTTTGTAGATGACTTGTAACTGTCTTTGTTTTTTCTTTTGGTTTAATCAAAAGGTTGTTTCTTTAGGCCATATTCCCTTGTACTTGTTGGGAGCCTATTCCTATAGGGTTAGTTTTTTTGGATGTTTCTCTGGCTAGCTGGTTTTCCAGCTAGTCAGATTTTTTGATTTATATATTTCTAACATTTGATCAAAAAAAAAAAAGACCTCTGCCAGGCTGAGGTCTCGTTAGTGAGAAGTAGTGAGAAGTAAGAGAGAGAAGCTTTAGGTTGCAGGAAAGGTCAAACTAGCTACTGTTCGTGTTTTCACCACTTTCTTATGCAACGATTTCTTCTCTTGTTTTCTAGACTACGATTGGCTCTTCCTCTATTCGCTTGGTATATTCATGGCCAAGTCAAAGAAAAAATCATCAGTGTTGCAGTCCGCCCAGCGTGATTTCAATTTCTGTTCATCCCATCCATCTTCATCCACTAGCCATTGCAACCAGAGACGAAGTGTATCCTATAGTGGATAGCAGTCCTCTGGTCCTTCTAGGTCCATCTCACCCCCCTCTGCCCCTCCGCGAACAACAATTACTCTTGCTGACGTTGTTCATTCCAATTGTAAAGCCAGGGTTCACACAAAGCATCAAAAGAGGGATTTTCAAAGCCCGTCTCCAACGGCTCCTCCATCATCTTCCCTTAAGCCATGTGTCATCCCTTCAACCTCCCCTGTCTTTTTTTTTTTTTATCAGAATGTAAGTATATCTTTAGATCAAAAGTAACCATGCTGAGACCAGCAAGATTCTATGTTTGTACAGATGTGCAGAAGCGAAGGGAGGACAAACTCCCATAACATAGAAGGAAAAATAAACACAGGAATGGGAACATGCTCCCACATAATAAGGTGGCCATGCAAGACCATGCAACTCAAACAGATAGTACATGCTTTATTTAGGAGACTATAAAAGAGAAACAAGTGTCCAACTATCAGCCGCAGAACAAAAGAACCAATGTCAACAAAAGGGGCCGGCTGTCTGCAGCACCAGCCAATCACCATGCATGCACCTGCAGTACCAAGCAGAATGTCAAGCCGAAAGCAAACTGCTGCACTCAAATAGCTTTCAGAAGGCAGCTGGCCAAGGCTCAGCCAAGTATCCAAGGATAGGTGTCAACTAAAGCATCCAGTAGTTATACCACCAAGCAATCAAAGCCACCTGAAAGAGCGAGGAGGCTCTCTGCATCATCCCTTCGATAGAGCCAATGAATACCAGACAGAGGTGCTTCCACCCACTTAAGCAAAGGAGCTGTTCAAGAAGATTAATTACGTGAAGCACATGCATGCTCACATAGAACCACGCAAGATAACAGAGACCAACCCAAAAGAAAAGTACGGGACATCCCAAAACAACTCCTAAAATCACAGCAGGACTCATCTCTAGAAGCAGTTCACCAAGCCACGTTGATGAGTGAAGATTTCACTGTACTCCATAGGGAAGACGTCCAATTACAGCCAAAGAAGAAGTGTCCATGGCTTTCCTCGGCCTGCCTATAAAACATGCATAATGTGTCAGTTGGAATGAACTTCAGCCGATCCTTAGAACGAAGCTTCCCATGCATAGCAAGCCAAGGAGTGGAATTATGTCTATGAAGAGCCCATTGCTTCCAGACTATCTTCTCCCATTTTAATGTTGTGCTTTGCATCCTGAGGGAGGCATAAGCATTAGAGGTGAACCCACCACTTTTCTGATTCCAACCTAGAATGCTAGCAAGAGAAAGATTGTTTACATCCAGCCAATAGAAACTGCAGGACGACCATGCAGATAAAACATGCAAAAACCATGCAGGTCATGAAAGGACCAGACCATAGAAGCCGGAGCCAAGCTGAGCCGTATAACTCCGCAAGCCATCAACTTAACACAGCCAAAACAGCCTAAAAGCAGCAACTCACAATTCATGCGCACAAGATCGAAGGGACCACGCAGAGGCAACTCAACCAAACAGAGACAGACACCCGACATAATTGGCCAGCAGACCATCCTTGTAGAGACGAGGAAACCCATGCATGCCCAGCCCACGTGATACAGCATAGGAGATAGAGGCATCCCATCAGCTCACGACGAAGACACCATGCAGCTCCCAGCCAAATAATCAACAGCAACTCATGTGCCCATCCATGCAAGGACGTGGAAACCATGCAGAGATGAGAGAGGCTCAGCACGTAACAGGCAAGACAAAACATATAAGAGCCGCTAGGTTCACAAGAGTCCAAGGGAGAAACCAGCCAATCAGAGTTGCTCACGCCCAGTCACAATAAATGCAACGTATTTGTAGAATCTCATGCAAACACCATGCAGAATTTTATGAACCAAGAGAGTGGCTCCCCTGTCTTTATTAGACCACGTAGTGGTCTCCCTACTAAGTCTGGTTCGCTGAACTCATGGTTTGCCGCTGGTAACCTTAACTCTAGGTTGAAGGTTGGAACTACTCCTTCGCCAATTTCCCCACCGCAAGGTACACTCTTTTCAGGGAGCCTTGGTCCTTCTACATCACAACATCCTTCAGGTACTACCGTTCCATCGCCTCCTCCCTTAGTGCATTTCCCTGATTACACTGCTACATCTTCTTGCAATTTTCTTGAATTTGATTTGGGCGAACACAAAGCATTGTGGCGGTGTAGTTTAATTGGGTTCATAACTGAAAAATTTCCTGGCTATTCAGCCATCTCCAAGTTTGTAAATTCTGCATGGAAATGTAATGTCAATTTCTTTATGCACGACTTTGGCTGGCTCATATTTAAGTTTGCTTTTGAATTGGATATGTCTGAAGTGCTAAATGGAGGGCCATACTCTGTCTATGGCTGGTTATTGATTTTGAAACCCATGCCTGATTATTTTGATTTTAACACCTTTGATATGGTTAGGATGCCAGCTTGGGTTCGCTTTCCCAACCTTCCCCTTCAGTGCTTGTCCCCATTGTGTCTCTCTAAACTAGCTAGTGTGATTGGGAAACCAGTGCATGCCGATTCTCCAACATCCTCCATGACTCGGCTTTCCTATGCTCGAGTGTTGATTGAGATTGACTTGCTTGCTGAATTATCATCATTGATTGATATCTCTCCCGAATGGTGTTTCCAAAGCACAGGAAGTTGTATATGAATCATTACCCAGATTTTGCAAGCAGTGCAAAACATTGGGACACTCCACTTCAACATGCAACTCAGTTTTCAGGCATAAACGGAAAAAGCATCCCCTAGCCTGCTGGTCCCTCTAGATGCTCTAATCCCTCAGCTGACACTGAAGCTGTTGAAAAACAGTCACCCAGGGAGGAACCTCATGGTGAACCATCGATTGACCCAATGGCAGCTGAGCCAGCTGTAGTTGTCGACAAGGGCCCAAGATATTCTGTGAATAAGTAGGCAAAGTTGACTCCGCATCTAGGATCCCCTGAAGTTTCTTCTGGCTCTCCTCAGGTTGTTCATGTATCTGAAGCTTGCTATGCAGCCGCCGTAGCATCCCCTCCAAGGAGACAATACTTGACCAGAAGTAAAGCTGCCTCTGTCACCGGACGATCAGGGGTGCCATTCGGAAGGTGTGGCAGACCTTTCAGCACCTCCTCCTCAGCTGACTCTAGGGTTCAGGGCAGCACCCCCTCTTCCTCCCTTTGAATTATATACTCTTGTGGATTTAGGCCAAGGAATATATCCTTGTGTCTCCTCTGGGTTTACTTTATTTTTTCTTGTTTGTTGCCTCTTAGGCCTGTCTTATAGTCGGTGCAGTTTTTTGCTGGTTGGGACTGTTTGTAGAATTTTCCAGCCTCTTCTTGTTGGCTTGTTTGCCTCTATTTGTAGTTGGTTACATGTTCTTGTTTGTTGCCTCTTAGGCCTGCCTTATAGTTTGTGCAGATTTTCTGCAGTTGGTTTGTATGCTTAGTGGCTACTGGTCAGGTTCGGTATAAGCCCTGTCATGGGGTCTTATTGCTTGCTACTGTTTGTTGCTATTTGGTATGTTGTTGTCCAGATATGCTCATGCCCTTACTGGTTGTGTTGGTTTGAAGCTGTTTGCTGTTGGTCTTTTGCTTCAGAATAGGAGGTTGTTTTTTAGATCCTGGTGTGCCCTATTAAAGTGCTTGCATTGGATGCCCCTTGCTCTTGGTTGGACGTGTGGGTCTAGTCTCCTGCTGATTGCTCCGCTGCTGGTTGTTGTCGCCATAAGCATGGCTCATGCATATTGGCTTTTTTGTTGCAGGGCCATCTTGCTGGGCCCTCTCTTAGGCTTTTCCCTACTCGAGCCTCTTAGGCTTTTCCCCACACGAGGGATGTTCTTGCTATTTGAATATGGGATCCTATTCCCCTGGTTCAGTCTTTAAGGAGCATGTTCCCTTTGACTTTTAGCTTTGTTATTATGCCTGCTATGGTGTATGTACTGTTCTGCTAGTTTTCAGCTTGTATTGCAAGCTTGTCTTGCTCTTTTTAATCTATACAATTCTTACATTTGATAAAAAAAAAAAGAGCTCTTAGTGGGCCCCGTGAACTTATTGTCTTGGACATTACTTGGCTGAGCCTCCCTCATCTCTGCAATGTTGGCTGACAATTTCCATGATTTCTGCTTCGTTTCATGGGATGTTTGGCTGACAATTTCCACGATTCACGTCCCTACATGGGGGAGCTCTTGAGTTGCTGCTAGTTTTTTGGCTAGGAGCTGTAAAATGCCTTTGTTATCTGAACTGATGGGATGTTTTCGGCTTCTATGCTGCAACACGTGGGCTGGGTGAACTCTTCAGTTGCTGCTGGTTCTTTGGCTAAGGGCTGTGCATAATGGCTTCGTCGTCTGAACTGATGGGATGTTTTCAGGCTTCTATGCTGTAACACGTGGGCTGGACATGCATGTGTTTCTATAAGGTTCCTCATCTCTTCATGGATGTTCTGATGGAGCATGGAAAAACTTAGAACCTCTGTCACTATCCTTGAGGAACTTGCATTTTATTTTTTGACTGAAAAACTGCTTTTCCGCAAACTTAAGAGAAGATAGTTTGGAACGAAGAAGCTTGTCCTGCTCGAACAAGAGCTGGTTGTCCTTGTCATGCTGGAAAGCAGTTTGGAGTTGCTCCAGCTGAGATTCAAGTCGAGAAACCCGCTCTGAAATATGACTAAAATGAAAACGATTAAGCTCCTTCAAGGGCCCTTTCAAGAGCTTAAGCTTACGGCAGAGAATATACATTGGAGTACCATGTATAGGAGAAGACCAACAAGAAGAGATCACCTGCAGGAACTGATCGTGTGTAGCCCACATATTGAAAAATTTGAAGTTGCGCCTACCCTGTGCATAGTGATCCAACCTAACTGCTGCAGGGGAATGATCAGTAAATGCACCTGGAGGCTCAAAGTGTACATGAGTAAGACGATGCAAAGAAGACCATGAGGGATTTATTAACATCCTATCAAGCTTACTCCAAACAGTGTCATTTGTCCAGCTGAATTGACATCTGCTTGACCGCTTTTTATGATCGGCTTGTTTTAACTCGCAAGTGCACGAGTGTGCGATGTAGCAATTAACTCGGTAAGATCGAGGTCATATCCACAGAGAGCTAGATCTGGAAATTAAGCTAAGTAACAAAAAAAACTCAAGAGAAATTAAATTAACAATAACTTGGTTGAAAATAATTGATGGATTTGTTTTTAAAGATAAAAAAAAAATGTAAATAGATTTTAAATGACAAGAAAAAGTAAGTCTTGGTCCAAATCAATTTTAATGGTGATGTATTGGTGATTTCTTCAACATATATAAGATAACTCAACCTAATATCAACGATGGTGATATTAGATCAGAAGATATTACAATGAAGATTAGAAAGATGAAGATTGATTATTGCTTAAGAATGAACAAGTACTTTCATATTAAGTAAGACATTGAATCAAGCAATCTCTATACCAAAACTAAAGTTTGTGCATAAAAATTCAAGATTATAAAATTACCTAAATGATTTCTAAAATTTCTTTACAATAATAAATCATTCATGAAGAAAATAAGAAGATAAACATTAAGATTCATTCATATCCTAAAGAACTCACCTATTCATATCCTATAAGAAGATAAACATTAAGATTCATTCATATCCTAAAGAACTCACCTCAATCACCATTATCCTTGATTTGGATCCAAGAAAGAGTTTAGCCAACCATGATTATATATAAGAATACTTCAATAAACATGAAAGAACTTGAATCCAACTGAAATAATAAGTTTTACAAACTAAAGAACTGAAATCTATAAAGAAGAACACAATACAATTTCAGAAAAAATTTGGACATAAATCTGACTCTAACTTTGGACAGCAATTCAACCCTCTTAGAAGCTTTTTTTCGAGAAGTCTATTAGAGACATATTTATAGGCAATTCTGTCACCTTTCCAGATCATTAAAGAACAGCTCATTTGGACACCTGAGTCAAAAGTTATGGGC
>NW_011508150.1:0-843 GCF_000495115.2 Populus euphratica | reverse complement strand
TCGTCATCTAAAAGACTCTCTAAATAAAATAAAAGAGAAAAGGGGTACTAATATAAATATTAATTTTTTTGAGAAAAAAACCATTAATTTTTTTTTAAAAAAACAGAGGTCAAGTATTGTTGTATCTAACCTCTTTTATCAGGACCTGGGGTTGAGCCCTTTTTTTCCTTTTCTGTTGCAATTGGAATAGATGATATATTTCCTAATTGAAAGTTTTTTGAAAAAAAATAAATAACATATCGTTTGATTTACTTATATTTTGACTACATTAGTAGTTAGAAAAATTAGTATTTAAATTTTTTTTACCTGTAAAATACCTTAAAAGCATGATAAACTTGTCCATGACTTAAAAGAACTTAAGAAGTCATTTCAAAAACCAAAATTAATGTGAAACCAAAAATCAATATGAGCTTATATATGTTTTTCTACGAACTTTAAAAATAAAAAAACATCTAACATGAACTTTCTTCGTTAAATAAAATCATTGGATAGAAATATTGTTCATTTTGATGGACTAGATCAATATTAACAATATATTTTTCTTTTGTTGAAATTCAATGACTTCTCTCAATTAGATGCCAAAAAATAAAAAATAACAAAAACAAACTCTTATATTAAAATTGAATTTAAAAAATATTGAGGTTATAACTTATGTTATTTTTGACATTTAAGAATCAAAATATATTTTTTAAAAAAATTATGGCACACTACCAATGTTTGGTGTTTTTTTCATCTTGATTCTTTTCTTTTTCAATCTCACTATTTTATATAAAAAAAATTAATTCATCTTCAATCAAAACTAAATCATTAAAAATAAAAGTTTGAAAATCAAATCAAAAAAAT
>NW_011508183.1:0-831 GCF_000495115.2 Populus euphratica | reverse complement strand
TAGGGCTTAATTGCTTAGGTTAGGGAGGCTACGAAACCAAACTTATCTACATTTTTATTATCATCATTTTTTTTTCTTTTTTTTCTTTTTTTCTTTTTTTTTTCTTTTTCTTTTTCATGTTTTTGTTTTTTAATTATATACAGTCCCTTTCCTTTAGTTGTTACCTTTAACAAAAGAACATAAATAATGTAATAATCCAATATGCAACCTAATCATATGTTAAAGTGTGTGTGTGTGTAAATTAAGGTTTAAGAATACATGTTAAATAAGTATGTGAGCAGAATTAAGTGATAACAATGCGAGAGTTTGTAAATCTGAATATTTCAGGAAGTATTATAATAGACCTTGTTAAGAATGCTTACTAAGATGCGTCTCAAGAGTCACTTTAACAAAAGAACTCCTTTACTCTGCCATCCTAGTAACAACATTTATGCACATGCTTTAAGAAATGAAAAACAAATTTTTTTTTTTATCACCTACTCCCCTCTCCCCCCAACCAAAACGAGACATTGTCCTCAATGTTTTAAGGTAGAAAGATAGAGTATAGAAGATATCACCTGAAATAACGAACACCGACAAACCTGAAACACACTAAAACAAAAATAAGAAATAACAAAACACAATAATAAAACCAAGCATGTGTATGTACAGGTAGTTGTGATTGTGGCTCACATGTTTCCGTGGTTTTACGTCCAAGAACGGCTTAAACGCCCTCTATAGGTCGGGGATAGGCTTCCTATCCAGTTTTCTTAAAAACTGGCAAACAGGGTCTTTTTTAGTCAGATTCCCAAGACTAAGTCGATCATGTTGTTTATGAAATAGTGGCCATAA
>NW_011508284.1:0-794 GCF_000495115.2 Populus euphratica | reverse complement strand
TTGGGATGAAATGCAACAGTAGTTTTTAAAGAAGTTTTTTTCCATTTCACAGAACAAATTCTTTCAAAAGACAAATCACCATTTTCACTCAAAAACCAGGAGAAACATTTTACCAATGTTGGAATAGGTATCGAGACTTGCTTAATACTTGCCCTCATCATGGTTTCGAAACATGGAGATTGGTTTCATATTTTTATGAAGGCTTAACACCTAAGGATAGACAAATGGTTGAATTGATTTGTAATGGAATTTTTGAAGATAGAGACCCTGATGAAGCAATAGAGTACTTAGACTTGTTAGCTGAAAATACTCAAAATTAGGACACCGCGGGTACTTATAAGGCATCGGGTAAAACTCAACCCCATACATCTAGTGGAGGTATGTACAACCTTAGAGGAGATCATGACCTCCAAGCTAAGTTTGCATCTTTAGCTAGAAAAGTCGAGGCACTAGAATTGAAAAAGAGTGGTCAATTAAAATCCGTTGAAAACATTGTGTGTCAAATATGTGAAACAAATCAACACTCAACCAATAATTGTTCAACCTTGCCTTCTTTTAAGGAATGTCTCCATGAATAAACCCATGTTTTAAGTAGTTTTTAAATGGTCAACCGCAACCCATACTCGCAAACATACAATCTTGGTTGGAGAAATCACCCAAATTTTAGTTGGAAGAGTGATAATAACAATGTACAAATTTCACAACCACCGTTTCAAGCACATCATAATTTCCAAAATTCTTATGCATATGCACCTCCTTATGCTCCACCTCCTAGAATAAATCTTGAGGAAGCA
>NW_011508121.1:0-858 GCF_000495115.2 Populus euphratica | reverse complement strand
TTTGGCTGCAACATGTGCATCGCTAGTTTCATCATTTTTCCCACGAAATTAACATTCCATTTATTCTTCTCTTTTGGCTTCTTGGAGAGAATCGTTGCATTGAAGTCTAGCAATAGAAGAAATTGCAGTTTCACCTTGCTTTCCTGTCTGTGTGTACTACGTATTTATGCAGACTAAAAAGACAACATAACCATTGGAATAGCAGATGGGCCTGCACCAAGGTCGTCTTGTAGAATCTCTTGGCAGAAGTAAACGGAAGGCTACCTTTATTCTCGTTTGAGTAGTTGGTATGATACATACCAGTTCTGAAGGCAAACGCCAAATGGGTAAGAGTGGAAGATTCTCACAAGACCCTCATCTGTTGTTGCTTTTGTTTTATGGCTTGTATGATTAGTACAGTCGAGTGGTTTGTTTTGAGTTCATTCAGAGGAGCACGGGGAACTTCTGTAGAGACATTGAAGGTGATTATATAACTTGTTTCATCTGTATGTTTCACCTCCTGTTTAATTTCAAAGCAGACGTGAGGAATTTAGTATGACTTTGTTTCGAGTTATTCTTGTTAACCTCATGTGATCACTGATATTTGCTAGTGAGTTTGGTGAGTTGAAGAGGTATGTGACGAGATTAGGAGGGACATGACATGGCCAGACCTCCCCTTGGTTAGTATATGAATATGATCAAAAATTGCTTTTTGTTCATGCATGCACATGATTTGATAACTTATGTCAAGCCATCACGAATTGTCCTGCTTGGATCATGGCAATTGATGTGACATTGGTGACAAAGAAAATGAAATTTGCATGGTGCATTGGCTGTCCTTTGTTTCTGTTTATTTCTGTTCAAAGAATGAACAAAGTC
>NW_011508119.1:0-859 GCF_000495115.2 Populus euphratica | reverse complement strand
GTGTTTTCTTGATCAAATTCTCAAATTATTTTCCCATGTTTCTTCAACAAAAACCTCAATTTATACCCACCTGTTGATTTTAATAAAAATACATGCCTGATTAATCTGGTTATATTTTAAAAATTTTAAATTATTTATTCTTTATTTATTATTATTATTTATTTTATTTTTATTTGTTAATTATTATTTTTAAATTTTCAAAATTGGGTTATTACACAAAATATTTTGTATGTAAAATATTTTGCATCCTTAAAAATACTTCATGCAAAAACGGCACCTTAATTTATTCATTAATTTTATTTACTCGTGGACCAATAAAAAGAATTTAATTGTGGCTATAATAAAATTAGAACTAATTCAATTTGGTTTTATTCTCACAAAATTTTAACATCCAAAAAGATTCCCCTATAGACTCTAACATGTTCTGATTACTAGTGAAGTGGTGATGTCTTTAGGCTACCTTATTAAATTATGCATCCCCTTTATCTTGCGGCCCCTGTGCTCTCTACCATTATCTATTTAATTTAATGTATGACACTTTTTTATCGCTTGCTTCAGTCGCGTTGAAATTATGTACTCCTTCTAAATTGAGGTCCCTGTATATGTAATGTATGTACACATGGTTTAACCAAGCTCTGGGATTTTTTGTGTGCGTGGCAAATTTCAATTGATCATCGTTGATCCATCTTGTATTGATTCGGTCTTGCTTGCTGGAGATTCATGTATCAACTATATTGCTTATGTCTCCTTCTACGTTTTCAAAAACTATGGAATATATGGACTACGTTCATTTGATGGGTAGGGGCTCCCTCGGTGCTGTCTTGGAAGTATGCTGAGTTTGCTTCAACAGAGGAAAGTC
>NW_011508307.1:0-787 GCF_000495115.2 Populus euphratica | reverse complement strand
GTAAAGATTTAACAACGATAACAATAAATGTCAAGGTTAGAGGATCCACTAATGGTATGTCGAACAAGTATAGTATAAACTCTTATTAGTTAATAACAAATGTCAAGGTTAGAGGTTCCACTAATGGTATATCAAACAAGTATAGTATAAACTCTTATTATTGAATTGGAAACCACACACAAAGGAGGTTCCAATCAGATTATATATTGTTAACATGATTACATTAGTCATCTTATTCAATTAATGCTAATACTTGTAAATCTCGTCAAGCATTCATGATTATAACTTATGTTAACAACAAATCAAGTTCCTTTCATAGCTCAACAATTTGCAAATTCCATAAAGCAAGATATTCATCATTCTTTGTTGTACCAAGTGTTATACAACATAAATCTAGATTAGTCATTTAACAAGCAAAGTATTAAAGAGTGAACAAGATAACAAATACAAAACATGTTAGTATCAAATATTAAAGTCCATATTAAGTTTACACTATACTTATTCTAACACCATTAGTGTAACCTTTTCACCTTGACATAACTAACTTAGCTAGACATAATGAAAGAAAGCAAAATAGATAAACAAAATAAGAACATAAAAGTTAACTAAGTAAAGGAAAGGAAATGAAAGGCATAAACTTAATATTAATGAAAGCAAAGCATAAACATTACAAAAAATACAAAGAGAGAAAGCAAGAGCATGATCCTGATTTGGAAACCAAGATGCTTAAATGCATGGCAAATGCCTTCTTTTATAGGCCAAAATTAGGAACTATTGATTTGATGAC
>NW_011508116.1:0-860 GCF_000495115.2 Populus euphratica | reverse complement strand
ATCAAGAAAAGACAACAACTTATCATAGAGTATAGAAGATATCACCTGAAATAACGAACACTGACAAACCTGAAACACGCTGAAACAAAAATAAGAAATAACAAAACACAATAATAAAACCAAAAGACACAAAAATTCACAAATGAAGGTTCAAATCCAATCTAAGCTTTTTACGGCTTTCCTTAGTTGATCAATTTATGAGACTCATGGAGGGATCAATTACAGGAATGAAGGATTGTAATTGGTCAATTAATTGTTCAGCAGTAGCAGCAGAGATTATGATTTGTCGTGGACAAGATGTTAGAAATTCCTGTTCCACAGCATGATCAAGAAAAAACAACTTATCATAATAACCATTAACATTTAACAAACCTACGGGTTTATGGTGAATGTGCAGTTGAGCCCAAGAGGAAATATGAAGATCTCTTCCAATGTACCTAGACCACCTGGTAAAGCAATGAAGGCATCAGCATGGTTAAACATTGCATTCATTCGAGCCGACATTGTGGAGACCTGAAGTTCCTCTCCAAATGTTTTTTCAATGATGTCCCCTTGGGCTAAAGCTTCGGGGATGACCCCCAAAACTTGACTACCTCCTAAAAATGCAGCTATTGACACACCTCCCATTAACCCAAGACTGCCTCCCCCATACACTAAATGAATCTTTCTCTCAGCTAACACCTGACCAAGATGATTTGCTGATTTTAAAAACTCTTTTTCTTTCCCAAGACTAGATCCACCAAAAACACAAATGTTTCTTATATGATGACTTGAGGAACTTGCCATTTCTACACACTTCTATATTTGTTGAATATATAGGTTGAGTAAAAATGAAAGGAAGGAAGAGAGGATTTTATAGA
>NW_011508188.1:0-829 GCF_000495115.2 Populus euphratica | reverse complement strand
GTTTTTAATGATAATGAGGGGACTCAAACTCATGAACATTAAAAAGTTAATTTAATTACTTTTAATATTTGATTAGTTAAGTTATTTTTAAGGTTGCTATCACATTTTTTATAATCAATAGCTTTGGTTTGTTAATGTAATGCCCGAACAAACAAGCAATGCCATGAGCCCGCTCTGGTGTAGATTTGGGCAAGGCAATGCATGGAAGTGTATCATTTCTGGGTTGGAGACCCTCTCTGTCCCTCTCCCTCACAAGTCACAGGTTCGCACCCTTTCGTGATTAGCTAGTGGCTCCAGCGAATTCATTTTGTTTTCGATGTGTGGCTCATGCTCTGTTTACCTCCAATTCTTCGGTTTCTCTGGGCTTCACCAGCAATAAATTCTTTAAGAGTGGTTCATTTTACTGTACTACTGGGCCGATGTGCATAATGGAAAATAACCATTTTTAACCTTCGTTTTTCACTTTTCGCTGTTCGGATAGTTGAAGTTACACTTAAAAACTCTCATCCGTGGTAGATAAGTTTGTTCTTGGGTTTAAGCTGCCAATTGAGCCAAAAAAATTTAATGCAAATAATAAAATCAAAGAAAAAGAAAAGGCTTAAGCATGTAGATCCAAATGAAACCTGGATGCTTAGTAATAATTTGGATTTGAATTAAAAGAATATTCAAGATGACCAACAATGAACCAGTGATTCTTTTTCTTTTTTTTTTAAAGATGCATGATAAGAAATGAATTGAAAAATATATGATAAGAAATGAAATTGAAAATGAGTGGTTTTAATTGAGTTTTCACTTCCAATTTATTATTGTCATATCATAAACATAATAA
>NW_011508115.1:0-860 GCF_000495115.2 Populus euphratica | reverse complement strand
TAATCAAAATTATAACACATAAACAGGCTGTCGGTGGATCATATGATCCTTATTCAAAGAAAAAGGGGGAAAAGTCCTAAAGATAACTACTGCAATTCTGCATTCACATTACTTTGGTGAAGGAACTCTCATTAATCCCAAAAAGCAAATGCATCTATCAGCCAATCACTTGATAGAAAATGCATGCATCCTTATTTAATTAGTTTAAGGTGCTGGGGAGCGCTATCTAATTGTGTTTTTAAAGAACTTTGATTTCATGGGGCGGAGCGTCGGCTCAAAACAATCCAGAAAGCATGAGAAATGCTAAGTAAATATTTTTCATGAAAAAGAAGGCAACGAGGTCTTCCAATTATACCTAATTTTAGGACCAAAGAAGCACAGTTGCTTCCTGGTTTATTCTCCTGGCATTCAATTAATGAGATTGAAAGAAAACGGATAATGTTCAGTGAATTGTTGCCAAAGAAAGTTCGAGGCTATTGCCAGAAGCAAACAGGCACTCTCTCTCCCCCCCTCCTTGCTTTTGACTCCCGCTTCACATCCAATTGAAATCATCTTCTCCTCGACAAGCATTCAAACAATAGTTGGTGGATATCATGGTAAGAACATGCGCCAAAAATTCATAATTATAGGCGGGGGTTTGTTTGCGATAGAGGCGTGGTTGGGTTTTTGTTGTTAGACCACAAAAAAAAAAAAAAAAAAAAAAACCTAACTAGCTACATTTGGATCCCAAACATACACTTGTAATGAATAGTCAAGATCAGGTCAATATGGCCTTGCTATATATCTTGCGGTCATATGAATATATCAAGTTGTATTTCTTAGGGTCGAAGACAATGTATTCATCCCATCTCAAAAATTAT
>NW_011508114.1:0-861 GCF_000495115.2 Populus euphratica | reverse complement strand
TTTTATAATTTATTTTAATTTATTTTTTATAAGTTATTATAGTCTCATAATCAGAATTGTAAATTTAATAGGTTAAACTTCATTCAATCTATTATGATGTTGTTATTGTAATACTAAAAAAATATATCAACTTGATTTTTTTAAATCAAATTATTTTTTATTAATCATCTAAATTATTTTTAGACTAATCAAATCAATTAAATTATATTAAATCAATCCTCATATAATTTAAAAGATTTTTTTATTAAAAATAATAATAAAATCTAAATATTTTTTATATTAAAACAATTCGACTTATAGTCTAACATGAATCAATGAATTAGTTATTCAACTACATACCCTAGTTATTCAACGACATATCTCAACTTTATTTTTATTTTTCTAGCAACATGATATCTCAATTACAACTTGATAAGGTAATGATGCTGAGAAAGGAAACATTTTTGGATTTAATTATAAAAAATAAATTTAAAAAATAATTCATAAATAAGTTATGAAAAACTAGATGTATATACTAGACAAAGATTAAATAATAAATCTTTAAGATTTTTAAGCTAGATCTATATAGTAGATTAGAGATCACAATTGTTAAGTTTATACAACATGCAATTTTATATAATCAAGTTCATCTTGTAATAGAGATTAAAATATTAATCTAGCATGTATATCAAGCATATAAAATAATTATTAAACATGAAATAAAACAAGTTCAGAAATAAAGTATTTATTTATTAAATCACTTAGAATTAGATTAAAATGAAAGTTGTTCTCCATAATAAATTTTTTAAAATTTATTACTTTCTCTATTTATGGTAAAGAAAAGATGTTAACAAGTTTTTTAGAATTCCAATACTATTATTT